>NW_006176432.1:0-320 GCF_000334495.1 Tupaia belangeri chinensis | reverse complement strand
CCAGGGTGAGAGCTGATGGCCACTGCTATTGCACCTTTGCTTAAGTCTAAACAACACACACCTGCTTTCCAGTGCCCACATTTCATACTGAAATTCACCCAAAGCAACACAGGGAAAATTATTTTAACCTATGAATTTGCACATCTACAGATGGAAGTGATAGATGTCAGGACAGATTATTCTCACTCATTATTCAAACTCAAACTCTCCTGTTTATTTGAAGAATTAGAAATTAGCACTTCTTGGTACACGCTTAAAGGATAAATTTAACATATGCTTGGCATAATACAGAAACCCATTTTGACATACATTTCAACCAT
>NW_006176431.1:0-320 GCF_000334495.1 Tupaia belangeri chinensis | reverse complement strand
AAGTCCATTGAATCTCTAAAACTATTGACAGCTGATGATATCTTCAGAAAATTGCTATTCCTTCTTCAGTAAGAGAGAGAATTAGGTTCGTATGCTGTAAAACCATGTGTACTTAGTACAATACTTGGCTTCATGACACTTTGATGGAGCAATTATCACTTTTATGATTGTAGCACAAGTAGAGTTGTCATTTAGCCCTTCATTTTGAAAGATCTGACAATTCTAATTGATCTATTTAGACATTTTTATGCACCATGGACTGTTGTTAGAATCTTACATGGTTTGTGTGATTTAATTTTTATGTATTTCCATTGTATTAG
>NW_006176430.1:0-320 GCF_000334495.1 Tupaia belangeri chinensis | reverse complement strand
CCAATCTTGGGAAGGCTCTTCATTTAAATCAATTAAAACATGTTTTGTGTAGGATCATAGCTTTTTCTATTATTAGAAAATTTGGATCTTTTTGAGTAAAACTATTTCTCCTCATGTCAGGTAACATTCCTCCAGAGAGTACACTGATATTCAACATTGATCTTCTGGAGATTCGAAATGGACCAAGGTCGCATGAATCATTCCAAGAAATGGATCTTAATGATGACTGGAAACTCTCTAAAGTTGAGGTATCCTTTCTTTTACTTCTTCTTTGCTTTAGTTTCATTTTTGTAACTTGCTTTTATGATACGTATTTTTTT
>NW_006176429.1:0-320 GCF_000334495.1 Tupaia belangeri chinensis | reverse complement strand
AGACAAGGGTCTCCTGCAGGGTACATATAAAGGCTTCAGGTCATTTATACGGCCTTTGGGCTAGAAATTAATAATAGAATCTCTGAGCTCATCATTCCCTTTCATCAGTTTGTCTAACAACTGGTCAACCTTATATGTATTAGCTTTTCAAAAGTGTGTGACAATATCATATACACAGTCACCTAGATCTTTGCTTCTTTGAGTGGCTGATTAGGAGTATCCAATGAACATATTGTGTTTATGTCTGTTACCACTTCATACCATGGACTAAGTGTTCTCTTTACTATGGAAATAGAATTATTAGCATCTTTAAATCTATT
>NW_006176428.1:0-320 GCF_000334495.1 Tupaia belangeri chinensis | reverse complement strand
AACCTTGGGCATTCAATTTCTCCTTGATCTCAGTGTGGGAGTCAGAAATTACTAATCTGGTTTGTGTTCTACACAGCATTGTGACATTTTTCAATGCTATAGACATTTTCTGACAACGTAAATAAAACTAGGAACAAAACACACCACTTTCCACGGGTGAAAATCAAGACAAAAAAGATTTTATGCCTTTGTGACCACTTAATATCTTCTGAGTAGAATGATCTCTCCCTGGTGCTAACTGCTGACAGTGGGTCACCTCTTCGATTTGTTTTTGTCAGAAAGTTCTGACTGGCCACCCCTACACACACACACACACACAC
>NW_006176427.1:0-320 GCF_000334495.1 Tupaia belangeri chinensis | reverse complement strand
AACAACAACAACAAGATATATGCATGGCCAGTAGGTACATGAAAACATGTTCGATGTCCTTAATTGTTAGAAAAAGACAAGTTAAAAGTACATGTTGCCCGTGGACATGCATGTCCAGGGTCCTGATGGGCTAGAGGGATGGAGAAAGGGAGGTGTCAGGATGGCAGGGCACTGTGGAACGCTTTCTCTCTGTCTCTCTCTCTGGTATGCACATGTGCCCTCGGGCATTTTAAAAAAATCCCAAACAACCAAAAAACCTACCATGTGAAATCATTACAAAGATACTAGAAAGGGTAAAATGAAAAAGACAGAATCAAATG
>NW_006176426.1:0-320 GCF_000334495.1 Tupaia belangeri chinensis | reverse complement strand
TAAAATAACCTTCAAGATCACCATGATTACACTTTTCGTCTTATAGATAAGGAATCTAAGGCCTAATAAGGTTAACTGCCACAGGTCCCAAAGTTGGTATTTAGACACACAAGAAACTAATTACAATTGTTTGTTGATAGCCTAGTTTTCTGGCATTCTGTAATTTTAATAATAATTTCCTATTTGACCAGTCAATTGCTCCTAGGCCACTGAGGCTAAGAGAAATTGGACTAGCATTATCATAGAAAAAATATATATTTATATATGCATAAATATATATAAAAAAGTATACATATGCAATATATATATTTACACACACA
>NW_006176425.1:0-320 GCF_000334495.1 Tupaia belangeri chinensis | reverse complement strand
TTTTCTTCCAGGAAGTATATAGGGGTGTGTGTATGTGTGTGCTGTGTTTGAGAGAAAAAGATAGTATCTCAGAGGTAGGGGTAGGGATGGAGCTGAGGAAAGAGTTACAGAGGAAAGTATTATAAAGAGCAAAGTCTCCTGGTATCTATGGCTTCCCCTAGGTGGTGGGTACAGGTCATAGTAATTTGTGTTTCCATTTCATAGTCACATGTTCTTAGACACAAGTAATGTTGTACAGCAGGAAAAAGAGTCCATGTTTCCTGAGTTAGCTGGAAGGATGGGGAGGTCTGTAGATCTACAAAGCAGTCCAATGGCTGAAC
>NW_006176424.1:0-320 GCF_000334495.1 Tupaia belangeri chinensis | reverse complement strand
ACATATGAGCAGAATGTGGGGACTACCGAGTTATACTTACCATAGCTTTATTTACAGGTGCTGTGTACTTACGATGATTTTCACATAGTAGGTCCTTTCATTGCATTGTACCTCTTGACTTTACCTGCATAATTCCTAACAGTGTGCCATTTACTGTCACTTCCAAGTCTGGGCTCTACTGTGATTCTTCTTGTAAGGGCCAAGCTTGGACCACTTTGGCCATTCACTCCCTTATCCACGGTTAGGTGGCGGATCATGTGGTCTGGATGACCTCGGGGGCCTCCCTCACATGAATGGCAATGGCTTTACTTTAGACCGGG
>NW_006176423.1:0-320 GCF_000334495.1 Tupaia belangeri chinensis | reverse complement strand
AAAATAATTCTTTAAAAAATAATAAATAAATTTTTAAAAGATAGTTGCCTTTTCTGTGAATTTTTTTCTTTTTTCTTTTGGTGAGGACTTTAGAATATTACCTTAGAATCACCCTTTATTGAAGGATCACCCTTTATGACCTGCCTCCCGGCCCTTTGGGAGACTCACCTGTATTCTCTCATAGGCAGGATGGGCAGGCAGAGGTTAAGGAGGTGGGGACAGTTATATAACAGTTTAGTTTATTTCCCAATATTCTTTACATTCTTACCAAATTTAAAAAAGAAGCTTACCAACTTCTTTCTTTCTTTCTTTCTTTCTTT
>NW_006176422.1:0-320 GCF_000334495.1 Tupaia belangeri chinensis | reverse complement strand
GACCTCAGAAGGGCTGACCTTGTGCGGTAACAGCTTCTCAATGTCCTCTGGACTCTTTCCTGCAGCATGGAGCTCCTTCCGTGCTTCGTCCGTTGATTTCCCCTTCATCAGGGCCTCTGTCTGGGCCAAGAAGTTGGCGAGAAGGATCTGCCGAGAGAGACATCCACATAGCCTTGAAAGTGCTGTCTGAGCACTGGCCAGAAAGACAAGACCACCTGGCACCTCTCAGTTGGCATTAGTTTGAGCCTGTATAGCTCAGCTTGACTGAGGATGGACCAGAGGGCATGTCCAGTGACACTGGTCAGTAGGCAACTGCTTTT
>NW_006176421.1:0-320 GCF_000334495.1 Tupaia belangeri chinensis | reverse complement strand
TTCAAGGGGTATCTGTGACTTTTCTTTTGATGACAATGTCCATAGTCTGACTGGAGAGTTTTGCTCCAGGCTATTAAATACCGTCTTGTAAAACAAACCATATTCATAAGCATTCCAGCCTTTGTTGTATGGAATTGGCTAGAACAAGTCCCAGTCTATACCTAGCATCAGGAGAGAGGTGACACAGGGCACTGGACAGGTGGCAGAGGTCCAGGGTCCATGGTGCAGTCCTGCTTACCAGACCCACTTTTTTATATTGCCATGTTTTTTTAAAAAATTTTTGTTATTCATTATTATCATAATTTTGTTTATATTACATT
>NW_006176420.1:0-320 GCF_000334495.1 Tupaia belangeri chinensis | reverse complement strand
CCACTGCACACCCTTGTGGATTTTACCACTTGTTTCAGAGCCATGCAGATGGCAGAGCATATATGACTTGCCTGTGCCCCAACAGCAATAGCAAATGTCTGGCATTTTGAAACTCTATATGTGGTTTCTACCTCTTAAAGAGACTTAGCATAAAAAGTTCTCAAATTATAGACAAGAAATTCAGATATAGAGTGGTCAAAAAGAAAAGGTTAATGTCTTTTAATGAACAGTTAGATGACAAAGAACTGAAGAATTATAATTTGTAAGAAAAAAGAGTGGCAAGCCCCAAGGCCTAGTGATTAAGGGAGCTGGATCCCACA
>NW_006176419.1:0-320 GCF_000334495.1 Tupaia belangeri chinensis | reverse complement strand
AAGCTCACAGGCTTCAATCATGAGGGCCCACCCTAGTGACCTCACCTTATTTTCCCCCCAAAGGCCCACCAGTCAGCACCATACTTAAATTGTTTTCACCCTCTTCAATCTTGTCACAACCAAATCTCAACACACAAACTTTGGAAAACACATTCAAACCACAGCATTAACCATCTGATAGCTACCTCCTGCAGTAAATGAGGTGCTCTAGAGTATTAGTTTCAGATGGAGTGTGGTCCTTTTCATGCATGGATTGGATTCAGACAGGACTAATACAAGAGACTTTCATTAGGAAATGTATTATTCTGGGAAGGCGCGAT
>NW_006176418.1:0-320 GCF_000334495.1 Tupaia belangeri chinensis | reverse complement strand
CAGTGTTGTAACCATTGCACCAGCTGCTGGTCCCTAGAAGCAATGCTTGAAATATTCCAATATTATATACAAGCTTAGAAAATTTCAAGTTAATATCGCAAGTCTAAATCAATCCTTTAATGCAGCATTTTTCCTCAGAATCATAAGAATTATGCATTTTAATGTCCTAGTATGTCAAATCCTTTTACAAATTTTTAATATCTAAATATCTCATATGTGTGTTAACATATATGTATATTATATATTATATAATATAGCATATACAAGTTATTATTTATAATATATAATGTATATCATATACATACACACACACACACACA
>NW_006176417.1:0-320 GCF_000334495.1 Tupaia belangeri chinensis | reverse complement strand
AAAATTTAAAAACCTTTTTTACTATGGTTAACCCCTGAGCTAAATTAGAAATGTGACCAAGACAAGTGTTTAAGGCAGCTGGATCCCACATGGCGAAAGTCCCAACCCGGTCTTTTGAGAAACACACCAGGCAATGTGTGCATGTGTGCCCACACTCCTGAAAGGAGGAGATACAGAAGGGAAGGGATTGTGGTGTAACCATTCCCCACGGAGGGTGCTTTCCTCTCAGGAATTCCTGTCTCTGGACATCACATAAAGGCTAACAAAAAGGGGGAGAAATTCAGCCATCTTTAATTGCACTTTTTAGTTGCCCACAAACT
>NW_006176416.1:0-320 GCF_000334495.1 Tupaia belangeri chinensis | reverse complement strand
TCCCCAAAGCTATTTACCCTCCAATTTCACTGCCCTGAAAAACACCATCACCTCCGCTTCCCTTGTGAACAGCCCAGGGGGTAAAACAAACGCCTTCCGTGTATAAGAGCTTTACGTAGCACTTCGTGTTGTGGGGAGCATGCATTTCTCATTCCGGGACATCATAAGCCATCTGCATTCCTTTGACCACCAGTTTTCTCAGGAAAAATTGAACACTTTTTTCTAGTTGAAACCTTCTCTGATTAGAAGACTTGAGAATGTGTCCTTTAACGATGCATTCGAAGAGCACCCAGCTCATCTAACATCACTGAGTTTTGAGG
>NW_006176415.1:0-320 GCF_000334495.1 Tupaia belangeri chinensis | reverse complement strand
GTCAAATGAAAAATAATAATAATAATTAAAAAATAAAAAATTCTTTAGAAAAAGCATGAAGTAGACCAAGGAAAACAAATGGAGTGAAAGGATAAGGATTGGTGGAACAGAGGAGAGGAGGCAATTGGGACATTCAAGTGGAATGGCTGGAGAAAACCACTCCAAGGGGTATCATTTGTGAGCAAAAGCCTAAATAATACTGAAGAATGAGCCTTGGGAAGATGGAGAGTAAGAGGTTCCAGGCAGAGGGAACAAGAGGCAGAACAGCTCTGAGACTGGGGTAGCCTTGTTTGAGGGGCTCCAGGGAATGTGGCTGGGGT
>NW_006176414.1:0-320 GCF_000334495.1 Tupaia belangeri chinensis | reverse complement strand
AGGAGTAAAAGAAATGTTTGTTTAAATTTAGAGAAGAAAAACAAAAGGGGCCTTGAACACCCTGGGAGGTTCTATTCTAGAAATCTGGAAGAAGAAAAAGGCCTGTTATTTCACAACATAGTGGAAATGACAGAAGCCCAAGCTACCAATTGTTACATAGTAATGAATAAGGGGAGGCACCCCCCTGGCTGCCTTATGATGCAGGGCAGACTTGAGCTTAATTGCTGGTGTACAGGGTCCAAAGAAATAGTGCAGGGAGTTAAAAAAATTATTTAGTTTTACTTATTTTTTATTATTTAAAAATGTTTGCTATAGGGCAT
>NW_006176413.1:0-320 GCF_000334495.1 Tupaia belangeri chinensis | reverse complement strand
ATAAAATAAAATAAAATAAAATAAAACTATTGTAACATTCCAGGGTTGGGTCCATTTTCCAGGAAGTTAGAAGGAGGGAGGGCGAATGGTGAGGACCTGTCAGTTAGATCTGCCTCTTTTTACCAGGGGCCAAGCAAGAATGTGGCAGACACGGGCACCCCGCAGAACTCCACTGCGTTTCACTGCGCAGAACCATGTCACATGGCTCCCGGGCCTCTGGTCGTAAGGGAGCCTGGGGCGAGGTGGAGATGGTAAGTGTGCCAGTCGGTTATACCGTAACCATAAACCACGAGGGGCTCTGCTGCTGTGCACGAATAGGG
>NW_006176412.1:0-320 GCF_000334495.1 Tupaia belangeri chinensis | reverse complement strand
CCTGCGTAAAAACTCTACAACTTCCAAAATCAAGTTTTGTGCTTTTTAAAATCATCAATTACAATGTAATATTATCAGAATTATGGCAAAAAATTATGGTATGCACATGTACTCATTTACTTAAAATAATTTAAAAAATTTCTATGACAATTAAATTTATGAAGAATTAAAATTATTTAAGAAAAGTGATATAAAAAGCAGCTAATCAAAATCTATAGGAGTTAAATAAATTACCTTTCAGGAAAATCAATTATATTAAATTTATTTTTTTTATTTTAAATAAACTATTTTAGTTTTCATATAACAATAACAAATTAGAC
>NW_006176411.1:0-320 GCF_000334495.1 Tupaia belangeri chinensis | reverse complement strand
AGTCAGATGGAATATGGCTCCGGGCATTTCATATCCTTCTCCATCCTCACTCCAGGATAGAGAACTGCAAGTCAGTAAAATTTGGTCTGAGAAACACTGGCTGGAAACTACCAAGACTCTATGTAAATGCAGTCCATTCACGAAGCATTAGCTACACTAAATACAGAATACAATTTCCTCTACATTTTAGCTGATGTTTACTTTAGATCAATTCCCTTTGTTTGAACAAGAAAGGAATTCTGTCTTCCTATGAGTAGAATCCAGACTCTAATGAAGAAAAATTAACTTTTTCTATAAAGATTTAGTTTATTCATTTATTT
>NW_006176410.1:0-320 GCF_000334495.1 Tupaia belangeri chinensis | reverse complement strand
TCTCTTGCCTTGGAACTGGTTAACACTACAACTGAAGTTCATGACCCTCTAACCTGCACTTCCTCCAAAATCTGCATGCTTTTGCTACTCACAGGGGCTGGGTTGGATAGACACGACAGTTCCATTGCATGAACTCCTCTTTGGCCTTTGCATCCAAGCACTGTCAGCTAGGGCCAAGAGCCCATCTTATCCAATAGCCTCATTACAAGGGCCTCTACCTTCTATGGGAGCCCGTCAAGATTTACAGGCATTCACTACTAACACATGCTGAGCTCTCTAGTCCAGCTCTAGCACATGGGCCCCTTCCTCCAAGACCTCAA
>NW_006176409.1:0-320 GCF_000334495.1 Tupaia belangeri chinensis | reverse complement strand
GAGGTTTCTGCAGAGTCCTGGAGAGGAGGCTCTCTCCTGCCCACCGGCGGCACCAGGAGACCCCATCGAGCATCAGAGGGAAACCTGGCCGGCCCTTCCCTGCAGTGGGCGGTGTGGATGACCTGCACACACCCTCCTTCTGGCAAGGCGGGAACAGAGAAGTCAGCCACCACTCAGTAGGTGCAACACCAAAATGACAGGGTGGTTAGAATTAGCTAACAGAACGTTGAAACCAGCCATTGTAAAACTGTTTCAGTGAGCAATTATAAACAGGCTTAAAACAAATGACAAAGGGACCTGCAGTTGGTGTAATGGCTATG
>NW_006176408.1:0-320 GCF_000334495.1 Tupaia belangeri chinensis | reverse complement strand
GCTCCAAGTCTCAGACTTTTCAAAATCTACTTTTGACTACTGTTTTTGCTTGCTCCATTCTGTGAATGGAGGTAAGAATTTTTCTTAAAGGAATTGGATGTCCCAAGTATGAATACTCTAGGGGCAAGAAAAGGAAGAAAATTGTTTGCTTTTCTCTCTGACGCTGGGGTAACAGTCAGTGGTCTAGTCTCCCAAGCTGAGTATATGATGGCTTGTTAGTACACTGGCCCTATAACTTGATATTAAGATGATACTAAACAGAGAAAGAGATCATACCCAGGGTTCCTTTACCTCATTAGGACAGTAATACCTAAAATCCA
>NW_006176407.1:0-320 GCF_000334495.1 Tupaia belangeri chinensis | reverse complement strand
AATACCAAATCCTGAGCCTTATCCAGACATATGTAATGTAAATAAGCAGGGGGCGATGGAGTGCACCTCCCAGTGCTTTAAGCTCTCCAGATGACACCAAAGTAACCAGCTATGATCTGGGGACCACTTTGGAATGACAAGAGTCTCTGGGATGCGTATTATACAGGCAGCCTCCAAGCATCTCCTCTGGAGATCTGATTCAGTGGCTCTCGGATGCAACATGAGACTTATTATCTCTAACTCAGTGATCTCATGTCCTGGGGTGTCTGGAACTGTCTTAATACTGCTATTGTCCAAGCACATTTGCTAATGACAACCCC
>NW_006176406.1:0-319 GCF_000334495.1 Tupaia belangeri chinensis | reverse complement strand
CTGCTGATTTCTTTGGGGTCTTGTCTCCATAAATGTTCTGTAAAGTATTACTGATTTCACAATTCTTCCAACTAAGATTCACTATAAATTTGATGTTTGCTATTGCTTCAATTATTGCTGAATGCATGTTGTTCTAATAGCAATTCTTTTTAAGTGGGTAACATATCTTTCTTAGTTCATCAGACTATATCCTATTCAAACATGTTATGACAAGTTGGTACACTTTTATTTTTGTACAAAAATTATTTGTTATTTATCTTTTATAATATGCATTTCCCAAATAGTTCATGGATTTCAAAATGCTTCGCAACTAAATAAA
>NW_006176405.1:0-319 GCF_000334495.1 Tupaia belangeri chinensis | reverse complement strand
GCTGGTTTCCAGGGACTCGACCTGCCACAGAAGGAGCTGGTGGGCAGAGGCAGGGAGCTCTCGGACTCAGGTTCATGCTCTAGAGGACAGAACTTACCAGAACAAAGCAAGCGAGACCCGCAGCACAGTGCCCCTTCCCTGCTGGGGCTTGGCCCAGCTGTGCCCTCTGAACTGGTATTTACTTCAAGTTCAAAACCAAACCTACGAACGATGAAACTCAACACCTCCCAACGCCAGCAGTCTGGAAGGGAAATGCCCTGAGACCTTAAGTCCCAACAAGCAATAGGCCTGGCCCAGGAAGGGCACAGCCAGACGGGGT
>NW_006176404.1:0-319 GCF_000334495.1 Tupaia belangeri chinensis | reverse complement strand
AGGATCAACTAAGAAACTTTTCAAAATCATGGTGACCAGTGAATTAAAAATCTCCAAGAAGGACCCAGGAGCATTTTCTGGTGATTCTAATGTGTTGCGAGCATTGAGATCCATGGGCATATAGCTTTAAGGGATGCTTCAAAAATTGTATTCTTGACCGAAAATATCCTGTTCAATTGCCTGAAATATTTAAACTATTTGTTGTTACCTTTCTTGAAAAGAGCTTAGAAATGCATGTGAATTTACAGATGACTATTTAAAGATATACAGAAAAAGCCAGCAGGTACTGTGGTGGTGAAGGTGCTGAACTCCCACACGG
>NW_006176403.1:0-319 GCF_000334495.1 Tupaia belangeri chinensis | reverse complement strand
TCCTGGATTCAGTAGATGTTTCTGGCTTCTGGCTCAAGGGTAGGCTTAGAACATGCAAACATGTCTATTTGGTTCTGGATTTAATATCCTATATTCCTCTATTTTCACTTGCTGTTTTACATATCTATATAGTGCTTAAATCCTCATAAAAGATGAAATTTTTTTTCTTAGCTTATTTTTCTGATGACTGAAATCATGTAACACTTGGGGGAGAATTCAAATTATTATACTTTTTTATATTGTAGAAAATGAAAGCATATTGAATAAAACTTTCCAGATTTAGTATTTGACAATACTGCATTTTATTTATTTATTTATT
>NW_006176402.1:0-319 GCF_000334495.1 Tupaia belangeri chinensis | reverse complement strand
GTAAACAAGGCATAGCAGTGGGAGGCATAGGCCGCTGAGCCCTTGGGACAGCTGATCCTTGGAGAGGGCAGTGCCTTCTGAGAGTCTTCAGCTTGGGTGGAAGGAGAGGGATGGGCTGAAATGAACAATAAGAGGAGGGTAAGGACGTGACCTTGATGAATAATCATGGATACTGAACTTGAAATGTCAACCCATTCCTGAATACATCTCAACTTTGTTCATACTGTCAAGGGTTCTTGATCTTTAAATCGATTCATAATGAGCCATCTCTTCTTTGTTTTACTCTTTCTCTTTAATACTAGTCTTACACCTACCCATC
>NW_006176401.1:0-319 GCF_000334495.1 Tupaia belangeri chinensis | reverse complement strand
ATGATTTTGGCAAGCCCAGGTTTTATCAGGTTAATCCAGGATTCAGACCACTTTCATCCGCACTGCTCCAGCATTGCAGAGCAGCACCCTGCTACCTGTACCACTGCAGCTGAGCCTAAATAGAACACATTTTAGGGATGAGTGTAAAAGGAAAAATTTCAACTCTCAGTATTGTCCACAATATAGCCAGAGACACATGATAGGTTGTCTTTCTGCTCTGATTATGCAAATGATTGTCAAAATCTTGCATCATTTGTCTAAGGATATTATTAACATTTCATTGGTATTGCAAACCTAAATAAATAAATAAATAAATAAA
>NW_006176400.1:0-319 GCF_000334495.1 Tupaia belangeri chinensis | reverse complement strand
AAAAAAAAGAAAGAAAAGGCATGAAGGAAACTGAATACATACTGTTTAGTGAAAGAAGTCAGTCTGAAAAGGAAATATCCTATATGGTGCCAACTATACGATGTTTTTAAAAGGAAAACTGCAGTGACAGTAGAAAGATCAGTGGTTTCCAGAGGTCTGGGACTGGGGCAGGCAGAGGTGGAACACAGGGGATTGGCACTATTCTGTATACCATAATGGTGGATACAGGGTATTATGTTTTTTACAAAACTCATAGGTCTACAGCACAAATGGTGAGCCCTAATGTAAGCTATAGCCTTTTGTTACAGATGATATATCA
>NW_006176399.1:0-319 GCF_000334495.1 Tupaia belangeri chinensis | reverse complement strand
TCTCATCCTTACCACAGGGATAGACACTCCATGCATCATCCTGTCTTATGTCTTGATTATTCGCTCTGTCCTCAGTATTGCCTCCCCAGAGGAACGGCACAAGGTCTTCAGCACCTGTGTCTCCCACATTGGAGCTGTTGCTATTTTCTATCTCCCCATGATAAGCCTGTCCTTGGTGCATCGCTATGGCCGATCAGCCCCCAAAGTGGTCCATTCAATGATGGCCAACGTATACCTACTTCTGCCCCCTGTGCTCAACCCCATTATCTACAGTGTGAAAACAAAACAGATTCGCAAGGCTGTACTCAATCTGATCCTT
>NW_006176398.1:0-319 GCF_000334495.1 Tupaia belangeri chinensis | reverse complement strand
TCTCTCTCTGTCTTTGTGGAGAGCACACGCATCCTATAGCAAAAGAACTCTCAAGAAAAAAAGTTTTCCGCAAAACAATATGCTGGTGGTAGCCTCATAGGGCACATGTTTGTTGGTCTTCTGATCATATCATTTTCTCTTGTGCTTGCTTTAATTCCACGTTGTTTTGGACATCATGGCCCTACCAGTGGGACAAGGTATGGAGGTAGCTGACATTGACTCTGTGTAAGCCTAGGCTACTGTGTGTGTTTGTCTTATTTTTAACACAAAAGTTTTTAAAATATACAAAGTAGGGACCAGCAGATGGCATAGCAGTTAT
>NW_006176397.1:0-319 GCF_000334495.1 Tupaia belangeri chinensis | reverse complement strand
TTAGACTGTTTTCCCTCAGTCCATTGAGGCATTGTTTATTTGCTTTCATTATTTTTTTTTGTCTTTGTTCTTCACTTTAGGTGATTCCTACTGCTGTGTCCTTAAGTTAATTAATCACTTCTGCTGCAGTGGCTAGCCTTCTATAGAGTCCTATTATTTGTTAATTTGCCATTTCACTGTATTTTAATATTCATTATTGTATTTATATCACTAGGAGTAGAGAGGAGAACGGATTGTGGCTAGAGCATTTTCTCTGGTGGGTAATTTCTCATTTTCTCTCTCACTGTTCCTGTCTTTCTCCAGTGAGTACATGCACCCT
>NW_006176396.1:0-319 GCF_000334495.1 Tupaia belangeri chinensis | reverse complement strand
TAAGCCACCGGGTCCGGGACTCGAACCATGAAGTCCGTCATGTGGGATCTAGCACCTTCACCTCCACACCCCACTGGCCCCCATCCTTGCCTCTGGGTAGTGCCTCCTGGGCAGCCCCTTCCCATCCGTCCTCACCTGGCTCTTCTCCCTCACAGCCATCCAGGGTGACCTCGGTTCTTCCTCCCACTACCCCATTTTACAGATGACTACACCATCCCAGGGCCAGGGCAGAGCTGGGATTTGAACTCCCTTCTTGTTAACCCTCCTGCTTCCTGTCTTAAACTCTGCCGGGGGTGGGGACCAGCAGTTAGCGTAATGG
>NW_006176395.1:0-319 GCF_000334495.1 Tupaia belangeri chinensis | reverse complement strand
CCCTCAAAAAAGGAGTTGTCCATATTAGTCATTTTAGAAGTCCCCAGTAGCCAAGTGTGAGGCTGGTAATAGAATACGGAGGGACTGGTGGCTGATTCAGGATACTGACATTGCCCCTGTACTCCTCCATGCTGGCTATGCGGTGACAGGACCATAATTGAGAAAATAAAAATGATTATAAATGAAAAGATGCTTTGTTCCTCTCTTTCTGGAGATGGGTAATATACCCTCAACTGAACAGAGTGACCAGACTCCCTTGAACTGTGTTCTGAAACATTAGGACTCCTTTAGTCTTCAGACACTGAGAAAAACAAACAAA
>NW_006176394.1:0-319 GCF_000334495.1 Tupaia belangeri chinensis | reverse complement strand
CAAACAAACAAATAAAACCTAGAAATAAAATTACCTGACAATAGAACAAATATTTAGGAATATTTGACATAAGAATACTTTTATGACTTTAAAAGTTATTTATTTAAGAGCTAGTGTATGCAAACTATTACCTATATGCTGAAACGCCTACAGTAAGCTGGTATAAAAGTATATAGATACATATTAAGTTCAGATAGCTTATAAGGCAATTTTATAACTAGCACATTGTAGTGCCAACTAATTCAAAGCATTGTGGTCAAACTGATAGATTAATATCTTAGAGGATATAAGGGATATACATTAGCAAATCAGAAAAAAA
>NW_006176393.1:0-319 GCF_000334495.1 Tupaia belangeri chinensis | reverse complement strand
CTTAAATGGAGAGCATTCCAGGCAGATGGAATATTAAGTACAATCTATTGCATGATAGAGCATAGAACATTTAAGGAACTGGGAGGAAAACCAATGGACTGGAGCAGAGAAAATCAGTGAAGAGCTCAGTGCAAGATGATGCTGGAGAAGAATATGGGGATCAGGACATTGAGAGCCTTATTATAATGCTGTTTTTTATAGGCTTTTATTCTAAAGTAATAGTAGACCATTTAAATGTTTTGAGCTTGTGAGCAACAGGAAAAATGTTTACCTTTTGAAAAGCTATTTTTATCCATTCTATAAATGCATAAAACTCACA
>NW_006176392.1:0-319 GCF_000334495.1 Tupaia belangeri chinensis | reverse complement strand
CTTTTTCAATAAAATTGAATACAAGATAAACAAAAGAGCAAAAACTAGAAAACTCTTAGAAGGAAACATAGCCAGAAAAGGAGTTGCATTATTTTATATTCCCACCAACAGTGTATGAAGGTTTCAGTTTCTCCATATCCATATCCACACTTGTCATTATCTTTAGGTTTGATTATATCCACCTTAATGGTGTGAAGTGGTCTCTCTGAAGTTTTGATTTGCATTTCCTGGATGGTTGATATTGTTACACATCTTTTCAGGTGCTTTTTGGCCATTCATATACTTCCTTTGGAAATATGAGTATTCATCCTGTCTTACT
>NW_006176391.1:0-319 GCF_000334495.1 Tupaia belangeri chinensis | reverse complement strand
AAAAAAACTTCTCCAAGAAAAAGAAAAAAAAGAAAGTAAAAGGAGTATGACAGAGTTGCCACACATAAGTCTATCTGTCACCCTAGCCTGGTATAAACTAACTGAAATCACAAACCCACATCAAGTTGTCACATCATTTTTACTGGATTGATCCTCAATATCCTTTCCTTTCCCAATTCTCTTTGGGCCAGGGCAGTTTGTGTTGGAGAAAAGATGATTTGTTGGAAGGTGTGGCCAAGGAATAATATCATCTTTGGCTTGAAGATGTAAATGTTGGTCTTGAACAAATGTATTTAAAAGATTTCAATGAGTCATGAAG
>NW_006176390.1:0-319 GCF_000334495.1 Tupaia belangeri chinensis | reverse complement strand
TGTGGCTACCTCAACCTGCAAGTGCAGTTTTCCCCCACCTGCTGCTCAGGCCTGGGGGAGGAACAGCACAGGCAGGGGGTAAAAGGCTTTCGCCTGCCCTCCCCTCTCCACCACCACCACCACCACTTCTCCCATTTCCCCACGGAGCTCCTTTTCCCAGGGCCAAAGGGGAAGCCAGCCTGTCTCAGCCAGTCTTCTCAAACTGCAACATGAGTGCCTCTGAACTCCCTGAGGATTTGTTGGAGTTACAGATTCTGATACAGCAGGTCTAGGGTGGTGTCTAAGATGCTGAATATCTTCCTCTTTAAAAAAAAAAAAA
>NW_006176389.1:0-319 GCF_000334495.1 Tupaia belangeri chinensis | reverse complement strand
CTGCCATCATGAGACTTTCCCTCCCTGGGACTAGAGGAAATGAGCAAATCAACTCAGTATACTTCAGGTGGCTGTGATCGCACATTCCTCCCAGTGACCTTTCTCATGTTGTTCTGTGCATGGGCAACTCCAGCCATTACATTAGCAACACACAATTACACCTTCAAGGTAGATTCAAGTTCAGGCTCTGCCAAGACATAAATACCTTAATGAGGTGACAGCCATGCAAAACTTCTGAGTGGTGTAAATCAGGGCTCTGATGGATTAAAAAGGGAGGCCAGCAGGCTCATGTCCCAATACAATGAAAGAAAGGGAGAAA
>NW_006176388.1:0-319 GCF_000334495.1 Tupaia belangeri chinensis | reverse complement strand
GTGTGTGTGTGTGAAGTTGTGAATAAACTGGCTCCAGTGTGGGTTTGAGGAGTCTGTGGGGCTTAAGCATGTGCATCCTGGCTCTGTGTACAGCACGCACACTGGTGTGTAGGTGTGCGTTTATCAGTAGGAGCTGTGTTTCTCCATGCACCCGAGGGTTACATGTGTTTGCAATGTATTTCACATACCACAAAATGCCATTTTAAAGTGTTCAGTGGTTTTTAGTATGTTCGCAAGGTTGTGCAACCACCACCACTGTCTACTTCCAGAACATTCTCATAACCCCAGAAAGAAACCCTGTGCTTGTTAGCAGTCACTC
>NW_006176387.1:0-319 GCF_000334495.1 Tupaia belangeri chinensis | reverse complement strand
CACACACGCATATTCACAGGCGCTCCTCCACCTCCTGGAGCAGAGACGGGTGGGGCCCAGTGAGCTGTGGATTCAAGGGCTCCAGGTGCCTCCAGTGCTCACCCAAGTTTGCAAATCGCCGTCGGAGTCCACCTCCAGCCATTCTCTTTGCGGATGGACTGGGGGCAAGGTACAGGCTTCGGCCCCGGGGAAGGCACAGTGGGCAGTGAGGAGAGTATGAATGGAGCCTCGTCCTGGGGATCGCCCCTCTCTACTGTCTCTCACTCAGGGTCCAGCTCTCACCCCTGGTCTGCTTCCTGCCTTTACCTCTTCTTCTTCT
>NW_006176386.1:0-319 GCF_000334495.1 Tupaia belangeri chinensis | reverse complement strand
AAGGCCAGACCCTGCATGCCACACCCTCTCCTACCCTCTCCTCTGCCCAGAACTGGAGCAATCAGGGCCTCTGGGGGGCAGGGAAGAGGCCCAGAGGTGACATCTCCAGGGGAACCTCTCAATCCAAACACAAGCCCTGGGGACACTGAGGCACAGAATGGACAAATGGCATGCCAGTCTTCATTCGGACAAGCCCGTGGGGAAGGGGCCTTGGGGGCAGCCCCCTAGTCAGGTCCTGACTCAGCTTCCAGCCCCTTCTCCCTGTGGCCTCCTAAGTGGAGGGAAGGGAGGTTGCTGGCTTTGAGTAGAGAGGCTGGGG
>NW_006176385.1:0-319 GCF_000334495.1 Tupaia belangeri chinensis | reverse complement strand
GAGCGGGGTGGGGGTGCGGCAGCCAGCGTGGCTTTGGAGCACCCCTGCACGTGTTCGGCACCTCTAAGATGGGTAGCTCGGTCGTCGCTCCTGTCTGGATTCCGCTTCCATGCCTGGGTGCTGTGCAGTTACAGCAGGCGACGAACTGGTGACCTCTCCGGTGGCCACTGTCTGCTCACAGAGCCCCTCTCCCTCCTCAGTACACACTTTGCTCTCAGGACCACCATCTGTCAACGCCTCTTGGAGGGGGCCTCCGAGGGTCAGCCTCCCGGCCGGCATGTAGACCATGCCCCTGCAACAAAGGAGCTCTCCAGTGTCC
>NW_006176384.1:0-319 GCF_000334495.1 Tupaia belangeri chinensis | reverse complement strand
CTGTAACCTGCAGAGAAATTCTACCCACATCAAAATGAATGAGGCTCAGCTAAACATCATGAGAGTAAGTCATATGGACATGCTGTTGATCAAAGAAGAGCCAGATGCAGAATTGTATAACTTCATTCCATTTATTGGAAGTTCTGAACTATGCCAAATGAAATAACATATTGTTCATCAATACATTTATTTTAATAAAAATATAAACAAAAGCAATGAAAATAACAGATGGGAAATGACTGGAGAGGGAGCTCTAGAGGCCTCCAAATACATGAATGTTTTTATTATCTTATGATTTCTTATTTACATGTAATCATTG
>NW_006176383.1:0-319 GCF_000334495.1 Tupaia belangeri chinensis | reverse complement strand
CCACCCACTCCACCCACTCTCTACCTCCCACTCCCATCTCTTACACTCTCTGGTATCTACACTGCTCTGTTTTTTGAGGTGCTCCATCTCCATTGCCAACTCCGTAGTCCAAGCTCTATGCCCGTCTTTCCTGGAACAGAGTAATACCCTTCTGCTAGTCTCACCCTAGGCCTTCTTGCCCTTGTTCCATCAAGTCTCACATTGCAGGCCACAGTGCATGTTTACAAATGTCAGTTAGAGGGTAGCAATCCTCTGCTCTAAGCCAGTCACTGGCTCCTCATTGCCTGGATTCTTCTGCCCAGGACCCTATTCTTATCTA
>NW_006176382.1:0-319 GCF_000334495.1 Tupaia belangeri chinensis | reverse complement strand
AAAAAAGAAAACCTTAAGATGTTAGTGAAGGGTAAGATTTGGTGGCTGAATATATAATTCACATTAAAGAGTAAAGGAACAAAAAAGAAAAATAAGGAGGAATTACTATCCCAATATCAAGACTTATTTGAAAGCTGTAATAATCCATTAAAATTTTGAATAGCTATTAGTATTTACCACGCCTGCACCAGGAACCATATTAAGAACACAGTGACACAGTAGACTAGCTGACCTCTGCCTAGTGGCTAAGGAAAGCCAGATTCCACGCGGCCAACCAGTGTTTAAGTCCTAGCCCCTGAGGTTGAAAAACAAGCCAGGC
>NW_006176381.1:0-319 GCF_000334495.1 Tupaia belangeri chinensis | reverse complement strand
CCTTAACAGGATCTCATGCCATGATTCAACACTCATCCACCTCCCCACACACCCAGGCTTTTAGCCAGCCAGTTAGAGAAAAAATTGATTAATATCCTATAGGGCTGTAAAACTATAACCTTCTCAGTTATGCTTTCTGAAAAGTAGAGATTAGTTTCATCTCAATTGGAACAAAAAGAAAATCTACAGATTAAGCTATAATTTTCCTAATCAGTAGTAAATAACAAATAAAAATGAAGTGTATCCTCTTAATGAAATCATCTCTGGATAGACCAGTTAGACCTGCTCTGGTATGATATTGAAAGGGCAGGTGGCCATT
>NW_006176380.1:0-319 GCF_000334495.1 Tupaia belangeri chinensis | reverse complement strand
CCCTGTAGCAAAAACTTCTCCAAAAAAAATTCAAAAAGAGAGAAAGAAAGTGTGACATTTTGTGTAGAGAGAATACTGTTGGTGTCCTACTTCGTGACATACTCTATGGCAGATACCTCGAGTATTTTCTCAGTGTCTTCTAACAGTAGGTGTTCAATGACAGTGACTATTCCAATTAACAAAAATGAAATAACAGAGTCATGGCCTTTTTTATTTGTCAAATTGAAAAGAATAAGAAATGACCTTGTCCACTCCCTTACTCTCAAGTTCATGGTTTAAATGAGTAGGAGCCTGGATCCAGCTAGTTCCCTCTCCCTGT
>NW_006176379.1:0-319 GCF_000334495.1 Tupaia belangeri chinensis | reverse complement strand
CATAGCTCTCAAGCTCTTTTTATGCTTAATACTAAGAGAAAATAAGTGCCCTGAACACAGTGTTCAAGACATAGAAATGCTTCAACTCAGGGCACTTAGATTGCTGACTGCTGAGAGAAGTAAACTGTAGCTGCAAATGAAAGATTGATATTCATGATCACACAGAATATCGCTCCAAATCTGTTTCTCAAGTATAAGGGTGAAAGTATAAAGAAAGAAACTTTAAAGCCTAATTAGAAAGTTACCAAATATTGTTCATGCATTTATTTCTTTATAGAAGTTTAAATATTTAATGTATATATATATATATATATATATA
>NW_006176378.1:0-319 GCF_000334495.1 Tupaia belangeri chinensis | reverse complement strand
ATCCAGCACCTACAACCATCATGCCACCTGCTGGCACCTATTTTAAAGTATTTTAAAACTAGAAAAAAAAATGTACTTTTATTAAATGCCTTTTTGCCATTCTTTGTTTGGTGTATTGATACTGTGGATTATATGAACATATTTTCTAGTGAGGAAACATCAATGACAAAATAGTAAATTAGTATTCTTACTTTAAAGAATTATGAGGATTAGTCACAACACAAAAACATTCAAAACGCTCTGAAATCAATTTTCCCCCAGCTTCTTCTTTTTTAATTTTGCTAGAGGGTGTGTGCACTTACTGGGAAGAGACAGAGAG
>NW_006176377.1:0-319 GCF_000334495.1 Tupaia belangeri chinensis | reverse complement strand
CTAGGGTGGAGAGTCCAAGTGTGATCAAAAACTGGCAGAAGATAAATGCCGGACAATTTAGTATGTGTTGATGAGGCAGGGCTGCCACACTGAGTTCAACAGGCCCAGGCATAGCACCTTGGTACGTTTCTCTGCCATCGTACTTCGTTAACACACTTGTCGATGGACTTACCGTTAAACTCCAATGCGTTCGGCCCATTCAGAGAGCAGGGATTCTGCCCTCAGTTATTCAATATGTAGTATTTGGGGGTCCTTTGCATTCTATATTACTTTAGAGCCACTTTGTCCTTTCTTGCTGGCCTTTTCACAGTTCAGAATA
>NW_006176376.1:0-319 GCF_000334495.1 Tupaia belangeri chinensis | reverse complement strand
TCTCTCTCTCACTGACGAGTGTGCACACCCTAGGGCAAAAACTTCTGAAAAAAGAAAAAGGAACTTGAGTTATCAGAGAACATTGAAATTACATTCAGCCTATTTATTGCAGAAGGCATGGAAACATATATAATATTTCATTAGACTTTCACAAAAAAGATTATCTCAATTGTTTCTGTAGTTCACTTAGACAAAAATAACAATTTCAAGGCAGCACAGGATATAAATTGCTGCTACTGATTTCTTGCCTTAGTACCAAAAGGTGACTTAGAGTTTTGAAGGTAAAAATTCTCTTATTGTATGTCTAAATTATGTTAAA
>NW_006176375.1:0-319 GCF_000334495.1 Tupaia belangeri chinensis | reverse complement strand
ACCTGCACGTACGGAAGTGGATCTTGCTCCATTAGTGGCCCTGAGAAAACCCACTGGTCAGTTGTCTTGTAGCCTGCTATTACCCAGATGTCTGTGTGTTCTGAACAATTGTTTTTAAATTGCTTCATTAGTCTGTCCGGGCAGCGCCGATCCCGCCACACCTGACTGGCTCAGGTTCTGTGGGATGGAGCTGGTGGGAGCCGGGCAGGCAGCTTGCTTGCTGAAGTACCTCTTATGAAGAAAGAGGTGTCCCCAGGGGACACAGGGGAGGGCATGGACTGTGGAGGCAGAGAGAGCTGATCTCAAGTCCGGAAGCTGC
>NW_006176374.1:0-319 GCF_000334495.1 Tupaia belangeri chinensis | reverse complement strand
GCACAATCATGCAGAGTGCAACTGGAGGACAAATGGGTGCAGTCTAATAGTAATCAACTAGGGGGCACTGAACAAGGCCTATTTGTTCAGATTCTTCTTGGCTTCCGGGTAGAAGGCAGGATTCCTCTGGTGTGAGAGTCTTATGACCTCTCCTCAGAGAAGGTATTTCAGAGAATTCTCTTTTAACCCTTTCATAAAATAGAAAGTTGGGAGAAGGTCAGAGAAACCCTCCTATTACTGAAGTTTTCTCAGTTTTTTTCACTTTAATCACATGTCAAAGGACATTTCTTAAAAAAAATTATTTATTCATTTATTTATT
>NW_006176373.1:0-319 GCF_000334495.1 Tupaia belangeri chinensis | reverse complement strand
CCAGTATATAAAGAAAGTAATTGGCCAACTTAGATTTAACACAGAACGTTTGGCATGGAATTAAAATTTTGCATTCTGCTTGGTCATTAATGTATTAGTGAGATTGAGTCTCAAAATTAAAGCCAATTTACAAAAAAAGACATGTGATTAAGGTAGTTCTATAACAGAATGTCCTATTAAGTGGGCTTTAATTTCACTGTCTGAAAAAGAAGTAACTTGAGAATCTACACTAAAGACCCAGGTTTCCTATTTGGAGAACAATTTACAAATGATTTTCTAGGGTTCATTTTTGATCTATAAGTTTCTGTTTTTTTTTTTT
>NW_006176372.1:0-319 GCF_000334495.1 Tupaia belangeri chinensis | reverse complement strand
TTAATAGGTAAGTGGAAATGCTGGAAGTGGTAAAGATGAAGATTTTGTATTAATGATATTAGTGATATTACTTTTCTAGCAGCCAAAGGAAGAAAGAGAAAGAGCAGTTGTATCAAATTTTTCTGAAAAGTCTTGTAAGAAGAAAACTAAAACTTGAATATAGAATACAATAGGTCAAAAAAAAAATAGGAAAAAAAAATTCTACCCAAAGAAGATGAAATGACTACCTTATAAAGATAGCCACATTCCTATATTCACTGCAGCATTACAACATTTACATTATCTTCACTAAAGCCAAGCTATGGAAGCAACCTAAATA
>NW_006176371.1:0-319 GCF_000334495.1 Tupaia belangeri chinensis | reverse complement strand
AAAGTCAGAGGTCAGTGGGTTGTAGGACTGAGCCAGGGCCTTGATGATGTGACCAGAGACCCAGTGCTTTCCAGCTCTCTGCTGTACTTGCACAATGACGGCCAGCAACCTTATTCTTCATGGAGGAGTTCGTGGCCCTGAGTGAGAGTCCATTTCCTGATTGGATGGGCTTCACATGCTTTCTTCGGGGCCAAGGACTCTGGCCTGGAGATGGAAGATGCTGATTGGTTTAAGACACTGGGGCCTAGCCCTTGAGATGGACTTTTCACTTTCCCAATAGCACGTGGGTTTTGTGTGTGAGTGTGAGTGTGTGTGTGTG
>NW_006176370.1:0-319 GCF_000334495.1 Tupaia belangeri chinensis | reverse complement strand
AAAAAAAAAAAAGAAGTAAAAAAAAAAAAAAGAATCCTGCACCTCCTATTGCAAAACTCAGGCTTTTCTTGGTGAATTCTTTCATGTCTTCAAGGAACCGATCAATCCTAGGCTCTATAAACAATGACAACGCAGAAAGACTCACGCTTCCCTCTTCCTCCCGGATGTGCAGTTCAACCCTATCACACAAATGAGAAAACTGCCCAATCCAATCCACCTTGAAATACAGGCACAAACACCCCCATATAGTATCAGTAGGTGAAACACAGCTGTGTACCTTAAAAAGTAATGTCCGGGCAGGCAGTGATGCAGCAGCAAA
>NW_006176369.1:0-319 GCF_000334495.1 Tupaia belangeri chinensis | reverse complement strand
CAGTGACAGAGGCGGGAGAGAGCGAGCTTCTGCAAGGCTCAGTCATCCCCGGCCCCTTCCTCCAGTTTCCCGCCTTCCAGGACCTGGGCTCACATGTGTGTGCCTTCTGGGTTTTGCAGACTGACTGAGCTAGGGAGTCAAACCAGGTTGGCAGGTTCTCCCCGTACCAGAGGCTAAGTCTGCCTTTTCATTGAGATCAGACTTACTGAACACAAGTTAATATCATCTCTTAAATTCTTTAAAGCTGATTTAAAACCGAACTTTTCCCTGGCTTTCTGACTAGGATGTGTGTGTGTGCCATTGTGTGCAGCTCTGCTTG
>NW_006176368.1:0-319 GCF_000334495.1 Tupaia belangeri chinensis | reverse complement strand
CAGATTTGGGTCAACTTAAGATTGTGTCCCAGTGAAAAAGAACAAGTGTGGGAGTTCGTCAGGGCACAGTTTCTCAATTATTGAAGGCAGCTAGCATTCTTTCAAGGAGGCATCTGTTAAAATTAGAAAGGAATACAGGGCTACGTGATCAAAGAGGAGAGTCTGGGCAGTAATGATGCCCTAAAAGTAGAAATCTGATACCATCTCGGCTATATATTGAGCAAGTCCAAGAACTTTAATTGTGATGTGAGATTGACCAATATCTTGCATTCTTAAGAACGTTACAAAGTGTTTTATTTCTATATTACCTCCTGGCTCA
>NW_006176367.1:0-319 GCF_000334495.1 Tupaia belangeri chinensis | reverse complement strand
GAGGTCTTGCTCTTTAAATTTCCTAGCCAATATAATTTTCTTCTAATTCCGTGAACTCAAACCTCATACTGTAGAGTTTACCTGTATTATTTGCTCTAAAACACACTTATTGCTAACATTCTGTAATCTGGGGAATTAAAAGGATTTTCACCTGATAGTACATCAGCCATACACCTGACATAATAAGACAGTCTGCTGTTTTACTGGTGACATACAAGGGTCTTCAAAAAGCTCATAGAAGGTGTGGGTTATAAGAAAAAGTGTGCATGAGGACCAGCAAATGGTATGATGGTTACATCGCTGGACTTCCACATAGTCG
>NW_006176366.1:0-319 GCF_000334495.1 Tupaia belangeri chinensis | reverse complement strand
CGGGCAACAAGTTTCTTCCGCTTATGAAAATCTATGGTCTCTTCCGCTTAGGACACTTGTACTTTTCTGTATGTGCGCAGTTCTTCAATTACTTATATTTAAAAAGTCTTTTTCTCACTTCCAGGGAATGGGTATGCCAATGAGGAAGGTGGGGAGGATGGAGAGGGAGCTCCGTAGGGGAGATGCTGGGGTCTTGTCCTCATAGGTACCTCCACCTTAGCCCTGGGAATGAATGAGGGGAAGGTGTTCAGGGAGGAAATTCAAAACCCAAAGCAGAGAGGCCGGAAGCAGCCTGAGCCCTAGGAACTGGGAAGGGGAA
>NW_006176365.1:0-319 GCF_000334495.1 Tupaia belangeri chinensis | reverse complement strand
TGGTACCTCATATGGAGTCAAATAGTAAGGAATGCCACAGCAAAACTCAGCTCTGCTAACGTTGATGGTTTCCTTCGTCCATTATTGCTTATTTATGGTGCAGAATGTGTTCTCTCAAGGTGTGGCAATTGCACTGGTAGTGGAGATGTACAAATAAAATGATCATGATCACATTCCTTCAGGAAATGCAACGGCAGTTCTCCAGTTTAACCATCTAACGTATATGTGTGGATGATTTTCTTTCTCTGTTATACATAGAATTGACTGTTACCCTCATAATAATTAGATAACAGGTTTGCTGTGAAACTCTGCAGTGGGA
>NW_006176364.1:0-319 GCF_000334495.1 Tupaia belangeri chinensis | reverse complement strand
CCCTCAAAGGGCCAGCTCACAGCTTAAGTGTAAGTGGCTTTTTAAGATGGCTTGAGAATGGTCTGTCCTCCCACATAGGTGAGAATTAGCAAGTAAAGGAGAGCGAGAGAAACAGAGAGAATACAGAGGTTTCCCTACCTGTCTAGATACTGGGGTCTGGAGGGTCAAGTTAGAGCAGAAAATATTCAGTTTTCCAAGTCCGTGAAAGAGGCAACTGACAGTTCAGATGTAGACGGCTTCTGGGATGGTCTGAGATTGATCTGTCCAATGTGGGAGGGAGGAAAGGTGAGAAATAGCAAGATAAGGGACCAGCAGTTAG
>NW_006176363.1:0-319 GCF_000334495.1 Tupaia belangeri chinensis | reverse complement strand
AATAATAATAATAATAAATACAAATGAAATAAATTATTCTTTTAAAAAGGAAGTATAAAGATGATGCCACTTGGATTCCTGGTATAAGCAAGTGCATATGTGACTGTGATCTATTGGACACACAAGCGGCCAATGAGAAACAGGGAGAGGCAAGGTAGCTAAAGATGATGAGCTCACTATGGGATATTTCAAAACTGAGCTGTCAAGTGAGATGTCATGAAGGCAACAGGATATGTTGACCTAGAACTCAGAGGAGAGGTAAGGTGAGGTTAATTTAGAAAGTGATGATGTAGGGGCCAGCAAGTGACATGGTGGTTAA
>NW_006176362.1:0-319 GCF_000334495.1 Tupaia belangeri chinensis | reverse complement strand
TAATAGCACCAGGTTTAACAACAGTTCAGTTTTCTAATGTCAAAATGCCAGAATTAGATCTCTACTCTGAAAACCCCCAAGACCTGGAATAAATTACTTCTCCAGTCTTCTTTTCCTGCACCTGAGAAAAATGATGGTTTTTACCTTGTTCTAGGTTGAATAATAATACCTCCTCTGGATATCCTGGGGATGGTCCCTGACATGGCTAAACAGATCTTGCAGGTGACATTAATTAATTTGTTAAGGAATTTAAGGTGGTGGAGATTATCCTGGATGCACTGTAATATAATCACAAATGCTCTTATAAGCAGGAGGCAGG
>NW_006176361.1:0-319 GCF_000334495.1 Tupaia belangeri chinensis | reverse complement strand
TTTTTAATTCGAATGCTAGAGTTGCAGTGGTGGCTCCGCAGAATGTAGGGTGCGCAGTGAGGTAATGCACTTTCAGGGTGAGGCGGGACCGTTCCAACGTTCCTCTGCCTGTGTTAGCTACTTGCTGTCTACCTCTCATCACCGATTATCTTAATTTTTATTTCAAAGCCCTCATCTGTGATGGTATTAATGTATATGGTGGTTGTACATTATCTCCACATGTCTTATTGTGTTTCTATTTTAAAAACTTTTAAAAAATTTAAAGCATATTTTTAGAAAGATGAAAGAAGCAGGAGGAATTGAAACACATTTAGGGATG
>NW_006176360.1:0-319 GCF_000334495.1 Tupaia belangeri chinensis | reverse complement strand
CCCCCCTTTTTCTCTTCCTTACTCTATCTCTGGTGAGTTCATGTGTTCTCTGGCAATAAAGCAAAAAACAAAAACCCCTAAGCTAATAGTCCATGTCATCTGTTTAAAACTTATTCGGAATATGCAATAAGCACATTAAATATGTGGGTAATAGTGAAACTATGATTTTAATATTAATGGTGGTTTTCTGGCATAATAAGTATATTTTACAGATCACTAATATGCAGTTTTAAAATACTAAAGTTGAGTAATGACCTTATTTAGAAATTATTTTTGAACAGGGAACAATCTCATTTCCACTTCTTCAGTAGCTACAACA
>NW_006176359.1:0-319 GCF_000334495.1 Tupaia belangeri chinensis | reverse complement strand
AAAAATATAAACCAATTAGAAAAGGATTTTGGTTATGATTTCTTTAAATATCATTTTTTCCCTATATTTTCGCTTACGATTTCCTTCAGTGATTACAATGATATGTGTATTAGGTCACCCAAAGTGTCCCATATCTCACTTACGCTCTGTTTAGTTTTCTTTTTTCAGTCTTTCTGTTTGTTTGTATTTATGGTTCTTTTTACATAGGTATTAGTTTGATACATCTAAGTTCACAAATAGTTTTCTTTTATAGTGTCTAAACTGTTGTTAATTCTTTTCATTGTGTTCTTTATTTTTTGTAAGTTTTTTTTTTTTTTTT
>NW_006176358.1:0-319 GCF_000334495.1 Tupaia belangeri chinensis | reverse complement strand
AAGACATGCTTCGTATAGAGCAGAACCGCAAGTAGAACCAACACTCCTGAACTGACCAGCACAGCACCAGAGGGAACATCTTCCTAGAATTCCTCACCGCTTCCTGCTGCTTCAAAGTAAATGCATGTTCACACTTTTAACCCAAAATACTCAAATCCCCAAATGTGTTCTAATATATATAAACACTCTTAGTAAGTAATTCATATTTACACGATGGAAAATGGGGTCATTGGAACCCACCTTTCAAGACCTAAGGAAAACTTCAACACAGTGATAAGAATAAATTTGAAAGGGTCAGCAGGTGACATGGTGGTTGAGG
>NW_006176357.1:0-319 GCF_000334495.1 Tupaia belangeri chinensis | reverse complement strand
AAAAAAATCTTCTATCTAATAAAGGATAGCATTCTGAATATAAAAAGAACTCTCAAACTCACAAGAAGAAATAGAATAGACTATTCTGTAGAACAATAAAGTTAGTGAAGGGGCATTATCACACATATTATCACAGAAAATATACAAATGTACCATAGGCATTTATTACTTGTGATTTATTAACCTCATCAGTAATTTATAAAAATGAGTCAGTTATGAAAATAAAATAATGAGATAATAGCACATATGTCAGAGGGGTAAATTAACAAAAAGAGAAATAAAGACAATATGGAAATAATGTGAAGAAATGATTACTCAT
>NW_006176356.1:0-319 GCF_000334495.1 Tupaia belangeri chinensis | reverse complement strand
CCCAGTTGGGTTCGAGTTCTGGAAACAACTGTGCGCCGAGCATGGTATCAGCCCCGAGGGCATCGTGGAGGAGTTCGCCACCGAGGGCACTGACCGCAAGGACGTCTTTTTCTATCAGGTGCCCCCAGCGACCCGGCCGGGCCGGCAGTGGCCTGGGACTGGGGAACCCGCTGGGCAGAGGGGCCAAGGCGGCTGGCTCGAGGAGGGAGGGCCTGCACGAGTCAGAGTGGGGAGGACTACGGACTCGGCCGGCCCTAGTGAGTGACGGCCGCCTCTGCCCTCCCCTGACAGGCAGATGATGAGCACTACATCCCCCGGG
>NW_006176355.1:0-319 GCF_000334495.1 Tupaia belangeri chinensis | reverse complement strand
CCGCCAGCCCCGCCAGCCCCGCCAGCCCCGCCATGTGCCCAGCTGCTGCCAGCCCAGCCTCTGAGGCCCTGGGAGGGCTGCCGGGCTGTGCCCCTCGTCTCCGTGCTGCCTGCAGCTGGTCGTCCCCACCACTTGCTGGCTGTTACCCCCATGGCTGGGCCCCTTGCAGGGACCGCAGAGCAGGTGCGAGTGCCACAGCTGCCCTCCTGGGCCCGCAGGGCTTCAGGGCCGCCCGAGAGGTGCACGTCAGGATGCTGCGCTCGCTGGAAGGCATGCATGGCCGGCCTGTGGCATGGCAGTTAGGATGGCAGGGTTGCAC
>NW_006176354.1:0-319 GCF_000334495.1 Tupaia belangeri chinensis | reverse complement strand
GAAAGCTGACTAATCTATGTTCAGCAGAAGCTCAAGGAGTCAACTGTCTAGCGCCATGCACCTATGGTCTACACCTCTTTTGTCCTCACAGTAGTTTTGTTGTTAGAATGCAGTTCTCCTTTGTGGTTGCTTATTGCCCTCATCCTGGCAACAGAACTGGCTGAAGTTGCCCCTGCTGACTCGAGTTGTGGGAGGATGGCCTATACAGTGCTTCCCCAGAACTGGCCAGGTTCTTGTGTGCTGGGGTCCATCTGCCCATCATTTTTATCACTCCCTCTTAGCAGAGGAGAACATTTAGGCATTCAGGTGTATGAAATTG
>NW_006176353.1:0-319 GCF_000334495.1 Tupaia belangeri chinensis | reverse complement strand
AAAAAAACTGTCCAGCTTGGAGTAAATGCCTCTCCTCTGGACTTCCAGAGCCTTCATCGTTTATCCCTCTTTGTAGCACCTGTCATTACTTTACTGAACAAAACTCCATGTTACCACTTCTATTTACCAGTTTGATTATTTCTCTCTTCTACATACATAGAAAGCGTGCACAGTGTAGACTCCCTTGTTCCATTCCAAGAGATTTTGACTTTGTGTCTAGGGTGAGAGTCAGGGGTCAGTATTTTTCTACCAGCAACCCAAGTAATTCTTTTTTTCTTTTTTTGGGGGGAGAGGTTTTTGCTTTAGGGCGTGTGCTCTC
>NW_006176352.1:0-319 GCF_000334495.1 Tupaia belangeri chinensis | reverse complement strand
CATTACACCATCTGCTGGTCCCCAAAGCAGAGACTTTTAACAGTTTCCATCACTCTGGTCTTGTTTTTCAAGATAGGAGCTATAGTGAAATGGGACATGCCTGACTGCTGAGCAATGACCATCACTGATTTTCCACCTTTGTAGTCTTTAATCACTTCAAATTTCATTCCCAAGCCACTAAACTGATGTGACTTCTTACTAGCAGTGGATTTTTATGTTTAGGGACCATGAAGAAATAAACAACAAAATTAGATCAAACACAAGAAAAATCACGCAATCAAAAGACGTATTGAGAAGAGGATTCCTCATGGCTCCTGCT
>NW_006176351.1:0-319 GCF_000334495.1 Tupaia belangeri chinensis | reverse complement strand
TGCTGCCGTGCGTGTCTGCCTGGAGAGTAGGCCTGCTCGGCCGCCTCCTGCAGGGGGCTGGGGTTCTTGCCAGCTTGGAGCCATTTCTCGAGGGCTTTTTGTGGACACGGGGTTCACGGCTCTTTGGAAGTAACTGGCCCCAGGGAGAGATGGGCTGTGGAATCCGATGACAGGTAATCTGACAGCTGTGCATTCTGATCAGTCTGAGATCTGATTGGCTGTGAAATCTGATGGGCTTTGAGATCTGATTGGCTGTGTGATCTGATGGCTGTGGGTGTAAGATCTGATAGACTGAAATCGGACACGCCTTGAGATCTGA
>NW_006176350.1:0-319 GCF_000334495.1 Tupaia belangeri chinensis | reverse complement strand
GCCAGCCTTGCATGTTCTAAGTCGATGAATGTGACCTTTCAAACCGAGGACGTGACACAGACACAGAGAAGGGAAACCGGAATTGAGTTTGGATGGACTCCACCAGGCGCGTGGAGAGCCGTCCCCGCAGGAAGGACAGACGGAACAGAAGCCAACAAGCCATTTGTTCATTTCGGAGAGTGTGTCTGCAGAAAGAGGCAGGAGGCTATGGCCAACGTCTCTGCCAAGTTTAAATTCAGGACAGCAGGTTCCCTGGGAGGGGGGAAGATTTAGAACCCTTGTTCCCGTGTGCACGGTGACCTCTCGGCGATCTTCAGGA
>NW_006176349.1:0-319 GCF_000334495.1 Tupaia belangeri chinensis | reverse complement strand
AGCACTGTGCGATACTGGAGCCATGTGGTGGGGCGGGTTCGGATCTCTGGTTGACCTGAACGTGCTGAGTGTTCTCACATGTGTCTATGATCTTGGCTGTTTGAGAGGCTGGGAAAGAACTGTGGCATGGTCAGACCCTGTCAAGCACACAAATCTCTCTATATATCTCTTTCTCTCTCTCATTAAAGAAATAAATAAAATAAATTAAATGATTAATCCTTTTGGTTTATCATATGAAAATAAACTTTACTGAATCAGCAGATGCCATGATGGAGAAGGTGCCAGGCTCCCACATGCCTGACCACCATTTGAGTCCTGG
>NW_006176348.1:0-319 GCF_000334495.1 Tupaia belangeri chinensis | reverse complement strand
CAACTTGTTTATTTGTAAATACTTGGAGTTGTGATTATGTCAATGTTCTCAGATTACTGTTTGATTTGGGTAAATATTAAGATATTCTACAAATAAAGTTTGTACGATTACAGGAAACTTAATATATCCTGTATTCATATATCAAGAGCAGAGAAAGATCATGCATGTTTAATTCAGAGGCTGGGTGAATGCCTAACCATATAGCAATAAAAAAAAATTATGTCAGGGCTATACAGGCAGACTAAAAGCTAATAGTTAAAATATCCGAATATCCCATAAAGGGCATAAGCTTTGTCCAGGAATAAGGTTAAAAAAAAAA
>NW_006176347.1:0-319 GCF_000334495.1 Tupaia belangeri chinensis | reverse complement strand
CCCCAGCCCAGTCAGCCCAGATCATGGGCACATGCACGCATGCCTGAGGTGCTCAGAGAGACCCGGGGGTGCAAACCCAGGACGTTTCCCATGCAGGTCCAGTAGCATCGCCACTCAGCCACTGCCTGGCCCCAGACTGATTTTAACGCCCTCAGGCCACTCGTGAAAGTCACACATGAGCGCTGAACACTCGCCGGGAAATACCTAAGAGCTGAAATAATAACACAAGTCACTGGAACTTCACGGCCCACACAAAGCCACAGCCGATGCCTGCTGTGCCTCCTCCCAGACAGCACTTGCACACGCCCTTTCTCCTGGG
>NW_006176346.1:0-319 GCF_000334495.1 Tupaia belangeri chinensis | reverse complement strand
TTCTGGGGACCCCCCACCCTTCTCCGGCCCCGGGATGTGATCCGTGCGCGCCTGCAAACCCTGACCCTGAACTCGCTGGGACGACGCACAGAGAGAACTCGGAATTTCTCCTGCTTTAGAGTAGGAACCAGTGTCTCTGCTGCATGTTACCCGAGACCCTCAGCAGACTCAGGCAGCTCGTCAGCCCACCTAAGGAGCTGAGATTGAGGTGTGGGGTATCGATACCCGCTGGGGGAAGGGAATCGAGCGGTCCCCTCGCCTGGGCCCGTTGGTATTGCCTGCAAACTCTGGGTTTCACGAGCACAGATGAGGGCCTAAA
>NW_006176345.1:0-319 GCF_000334495.1 Tupaia belangeri chinensis | reverse complement strand
CAATATAAGTAAGTCCCAACACATGATCCTTTGGAGGATAAACTATTATCCAAACCATGACATAGGGTAAGGGTATTGCCTACACTGACAAGGAGAAAGAGAGGCAGGAAAGAGGGATGGAGGATAGAGTAAATGGGGAGAAAAAGGCTGCTGAGAATAAGACGGGTTGTGGTGACCAGGAACTTTTCAATTTACTGAACAGAATTCATCACTTCTGCATGAAGCAGAGTCTGTCAGTTTCCTAGTCAAGGATGAATGGGAAAAGAGGAAATCGAGTACTCGAATCAACTTTATAAAGACAATAAAGGACAAAGTGTGG
>NW_006176344.1:0-319 GCF_000334495.1 Tupaia belangeri chinensis | reverse complement strand
ACCTTAATGTAATTACATGTAATAATTTTAAAGAGCAAGTCAATGTTGACAGTCTCATGCAGCATTTTGTCAAGAAAATAAGTCATACAGATCATTTATATAAATAACACAATCAGTGTCAATATTATTAATATCCTGATTTGGATATTCAGTACATTACCAAAACCTGACATGATGCCCTCTCACCGCATTGTTAGTAACTAACGTGTTCATAAGAAAATAGTATTCAATGGACCTATTACAGTCACACATAAATGTGTCCATTAAAAATATACCATAAATGGGGAACAGCAGATGGTGTAATGATTATGTCGCTAGA
>NW_006176343.1:0-319 GCF_000334495.1 Tupaia belangeri chinensis | reverse complement strand
GACACCATCTGCTGGTCTCAAGGCTCAAGTTTCTGACTTCAGAATATATTTCTAGATTAATTTTTCCTCTAAATCATCCTTTATCCTTAAGGAGAGAAATATATCAATTCATATTCCCAGGACACACACTGTGTTTTTATAGTGGTCTTCTTGTAATATTAATCTTTCTACCTTTCGTCTCCTTTATTTCACGTCCATATTGAAGTTCAATCAGTGAATCAATGACAAGTAACTGCAGCCTCCTCTATTAAACTTTCCTTGCTGATCTTAGCCTGTTTTAAACAATATGCATTAGGGACCAGCAGTTGGCATAATGGCT
>NW_006176342.1:0-319 GCF_000334495.1 Tupaia belangeri chinensis | reverse complement strand
GCACGTCCACTTCTCTTCTGCTCACATCTAGCCATGGACCATTCACATGGTCACACCCAGGTTTAAAGGAGATTAGGAAGTGTCTTCAGCTGTGTGTCCAGGAAGACAAGGAAGCAGGTTGGGCGCACAGAGACCCAGACTGCTGGAAGCATGTTGGATGCACCGCCTGGCTTAGTCACTTGCTACCTGTTAAGCTTTAAGTTATAGGTTTTAGGAGTTAAAAAAATAATTACACACTATTACTCCTGTTGCCAAGTTTATAAGCTAGTTAGAAGAATAAGACCCACACAGAGATCACTGTAAAATGATTTGTAAAAAA
>NW_006176341.1:0-319 GCF_000334495.1 Tupaia belangeri chinensis | reverse complement strand
AAAAATAAAGATCACTACTGGATGAGTTTGTAGCTCTCTCTAGAGTGGAAATGGTTCCCTGTCTCTCTTGGTTCGTGTTTCCTTCACTCTCTATCCCTATGTTTCCAGACAAAGTTCTGCATTAATGGGTAATTCTTTCTTAAACAATCTCCCACCCAGGACATTACATTATGTTATAAACTATATGGGATACCCAGAGAGCTGACTTCACTTTCAACTTATTTTTTTTTTCTTCTTACAAACATGTATATCCTTTTTTCTTTTCTTTTTTCCTTTCATTTTCTTTTGGCTATAGGGTGTGTGCACATGCCAGAAAGAC
>NW_006176340.1:0-319 GCF_000334495.1 Tupaia belangeri chinensis | reverse complement strand
GGGTCATTTAGGCCGATGGTTGATCTCACGGCACAGAGAAGGTGAAACAGAACATGTGCAGTCTCCTTTATTTTGACAAGAGAAGTCTCCTCTACATAACTCTGCACAGAGAGCACCTCACACAAACACAGCCTCATTTTTTACAGGGTAAAATGGGAGGGGTGTCTTCCTTTAAGCCTCGGTTACGAGATGACTGTTGGTAATACAAAAATGTCAGCAATTCTACAGATTCATATTAAAATTAAGTACATGGGGGTTTGGCAAGTGGTGTGGTGGTTGGGACCCTGCACTCCCACATGGCCGACCGTGATTTGAGTCC
>NW_006176339.1:0-319 GCF_000334495.1 Tupaia belangeri chinensis | reverse complement strand
CCACATGCCCTTGGACGCCCTTTCTTGCCCTCTTTTAGATAACTCACCCTGACCCTCCAGTTTCAGCTTCTGGCGACTTTCCTGGACCTCTGAAAACTGTATTAGGTGAATTGAGATCACATAGTACCTGCTCTTTGAAATGACATGAACTATGACTGCCTCCTAAATTTACAAGTTCCATGACGACAAGGGACATGTCCTATTCTATTTTGTTTTTATAGTTCCCAGCCCAGTGCATGGGGTACTGTACGTGCTCAGTCAATGCTGTTCAAAAGGCATACGAAGTTACAGTGGGAAAACAAAAAGGAACACCTTCAGG
>NW_006176338.1:0-319 GCF_000334495.1 Tupaia belangeri chinensis | reverse complement strand
TTTGTCAGGCCGTCTTGTGGCTCAATGATGTAACCAAGGATGTAGATTTATTCTAAATCTCCTTTCTACTCTCTCATGGGTTTTCCTCATGAGAAGCCTTATAATATTTATTTAGTTTAGCACAATAAAAATGAATAGTTTTCTTATTTGTATTCAGAAAAAAATAATTTTACCAAGTTCTCCTGGTATATTATTATTTTTATCACTACCCTAATTTCTACTGATTTTATTTTTGGAAATAATGTACAAGTAGTTATATAAGATATTTATTATTGCAAATTTTTTATTTTTCTGTCACTATCTTCATAAATAGTCCCAC
>NW_006176337.1:0-319 GCF_000334495.1 Tupaia belangeri chinensis | reverse complement strand
TCCACTTTCTATCAAATGCCAGAGTCTCCTTTTCTATAGCTGAGTAATACTCCATAGTGTATACGATAAGAAAATTTTACTCCAAAGGGTGAAAATTTAAAAATGAGATGAAGTAAATATTTACTAAATTGTAAGCAGATTTAAAGGATCTAATTTGAGATTTTGAACTGCAACTAGTGACATTATGAACAGATAGCACTCCTGATTTATATGAACAAGGAGAGAAAATAGACGTTCCTATCCTTAAGATCTATAGTGCTTTTACAGGATACAGCTGATGGGAGATAACGTGTTTATAGTTTCTACCAGAAATTTGTTG
>NW_006176336.1:0-319 GCF_000334495.1 Tupaia belangeri chinensis | reverse complement strand
ACTTCTCTCCCTCCGTTTCTCTCATGTGCTTGCACAAACACCCTATCGTGAAGAAAGAAGAAACTTATCTTCAAAACCAAAACCTGTGGTGGTTTCTCCACGACCTCCAGAACAGGCTAAACTTGGCTTTGCAGAAGACCTTGCCCAAGTTTTCATCTCCACTCATGCCATTCTTACTGTGCACAATATTTTATCTCACTAAACTCATTGAATCTGGGGACATTATATCCTAATACATCAGGACTTTTCTGTCACTTTGTGACACCTGCTGTGCTTAGAACGTCTTCCTCAACTTCTATACTAAAAAGAAAATAATTCT
>NW_006176335.1:0-319 GCF_000334495.1 Tupaia belangeri chinensis | reverse complement strand
GTCTCGACCCAGCCCCGCCTCAGCCAGCCCCAGCCCGTGAGCACACGCCTGGACCCGGAACCCTGCAGCGTGGGCCAGCCCCACCAGAGGCCGTCTTCTACCGCGGGCCACTGTTTGTCCTTTACTCTCCACAGCCTCCTGTACCCCACCTCACCCCTGAAGGAATACGAGCCTTTCATCCCACAGCTGAGAAAGCATTGGCTGGAACCAGCAGGTGGTGTAACGGTGACGCCTCTGGACTCCCACGTGGTCGAGCAGTTCGGGTCTCAGACCCGGCAGCTTAGATTCATGCCAGGCGCGTGTCTGTGTCTCCTCCCGA
>NW_006176334.1:0-319 GCF_000334495.1 Tupaia belangeri chinensis | reverse complement strand
CAGAGCCTTAACCATTATGCCACCTGTTGGCTCCAAGAATATCTTATTTCAGTGCAACTAAAATCCTCATATATTGACAGAATTTCAGTAGGATGAAGTTAGGGAGAACATTTGTGGAGTTTGGGGGCTTGGTTTAGATGATTTTAAGTTTGGCCTTATCTGAGTGTGTGTGGACAGATTTTATAACATCAAAGCATTCCATTGGTGAACTGCAGGGGTCATGTCCCTGACCACTGAGCTGAGCAAGCAGCCAGCCTCAATCTGCAAACTGCTTCTCCTGATTCTATACTTTTGAGGTGCCAGTGGTTTCTGTAGCAAG
>NW_006176333.1:0-319 GCF_000334495.1 Tupaia belangeri chinensis | reverse complement strand
GCAGGCTGGGCCATCTTGGGCAAGTTCCATAAATGCAAGTTACCTGAACAGGAATGCAAACTGGATGGGAATAAGGGTCTGGAGATACGGATGCCTGGATTCATTCTTTGGCTCCACCACTCACAAGTACTATATGCATTAAACTTAACTTCAGTGTTCTCTCATCTGGAAAATGGAACTTATAATAGCATCCACCTGCCGGGGCTGCTGAGAGTTAATCTGACGAGCAAATGCGTGTAAATTGCCTTGTTCATAGCAAGTGTTTAATGTTTGCTACTTTCTGTGTATATGCATTCCTACATGTATTTGGAGATATAAA
>NW_006176332.1:0-319 GCF_000334495.1 Tupaia belangeri chinensis | reverse complement strand
AAAAAAAAAAAAAAGACAGAACTAATACAGACAGAAGAAAAACAAATGTGGAGCAAAGGGCGAAACAATGCAGGGAGAAGAAACTAAAACAAAGACAGCACGATGACAAAAGCAAGAGAACCATCACCGATGTATTCAGAGATTGATGGTGTGGCCCCGTCGCAAAGCGTGATGCGTCTAGAGCCAGATCCCATATGGCCGACCAGTGCTCCAATCTCAGCCCCAGTTGTCTGAAAACACACCATGTACGTGTGCCCCAAACCTGATATGGTGGAGAGATGAAGGAAAAGGGTGTAGCGTGACTGAGCCCGTTGGGGGG
>NW_006176331.1:0-319 GCF_000334495.1 Tupaia belangeri chinensis | reverse complement strand
TGACGGCTTCCTGAACTGCCCAGAGCATGCTGCCCAATAGCACGTCCAGTGACCAATGAAACCGTCCATCTCGGTGTCATTCAATATGGCAGCCACTAGCCAAAAGGGCGCTACTGAGCAGCTGAAATAGGACCAGGGTGACTGGGAAGTAGATCATTTCATTTTAATTTTAATAGCCCCCTGGGGCTAGAGGCTATCACGCTGCAGAGTGCAGGCCTAATGTGTTTACTCTCCGTCTCCTCTAGGTGTGAGCTCCCCATGCATATTATGTCGCTGGGACAGTCATGACCTGTTTTTCTATGCGAAAATGTGTCATGAC
>NW_006176330.1:0-319 GCF_000334495.1 Tupaia belangeri chinensis | reverse complement strand
CAGACAACCCAATAAAAATGGATAGCAGACTGGAATGAACACTTTAACAAATAATATATAAATGGTCAATAATCACACGAAAACATGCATGCTTTTGGGAAATAGGTTAGCATGTTTGAAGCTTTATGTGGGGTTCTTATAGCATGTTAAGGAGAGGGTTCACTTTGCTATCTTCTTTATCTGGAATACCATATGGCCTAAAGAGTGGGAATAAGCACCAACCTGATGAAGGGTAAACTGTAATGTCTAAGCTGAGCTACATTTTCAAGAATCACCTTCCCTTCAAATTCTGATGAGAGTGGGCATCAATAGATTTTTT
>NW_006176329.1:0-319 GCF_000334495.1 Tupaia belangeri chinensis | reverse complement strand
CTCGAAAAGGAGTTGAACTAGGGTTAGCTAAAACGCCTCAAAGCTCTCTTACCTAGTGTCCATGTCCCTTCTCCCAGCTAACTTTTGCTTGGTTGCTGTAAACGTTTGACTATCTTCCAGTGTTCCTGTAAGGTTTATTCTGATGGTTTTGCCAAGCGTTTCAGTGTCTCGGAAGAGATAGTCCCTGAAGTGCCCTGCCATTTTTACTTATTTCATCTGCCCCCACCCCCCACCCCAGTGTAACAGAAATATCCATGTTCCAAACCGTTGTACTCAGAAAATCCGCCAAAGGGGTAAGCTCCAGAACTTCAGGACTTAC
>NW_006176328.1:0-319 GCF_000334495.1 Tupaia belangeri chinensis | reverse complement strand
TTAATAGTTAAGCCAGGAATCCTTGGTGAGAGCTCATAAGGCTCAACTCTTCTGTAACAGGACAGCCACGTTGTCCAAATATATGAATCAAAGGTCTTAGAGTTGCACAGCTTAAAACATGTTTGGATACTAGGCAAGGCATGTCTGCATAGGTCAAAGCCCTGGAGGGATAAATCTGAGACCCTGAAAATTAAGACAGAAGGACAGAAACATCTCTTTCTTTTCAGTTGGCACACACTCCGAGAGAATGGAAAAAACACTATCCCCTCCTCCCCAAGAGGGACGGTTCCCCAGTTCCTTCTCCATTCTCCTCTTGGGA
>NW_006176327.1:0-319 GCF_000334495.1 Tupaia belangeri chinensis | reverse complement strand
TCTGACTGGTTCAAACCAGTTCTAACTGGTTAAAACTGCTTCAGTCTGGTTCTGACTGGTTCAAACCAATTCTGACTAGTTCTGACTGGTTCGAACTGGTTCTGATTGGTTCTGAGTGTTTCAAAGCAGTTCTGCCTGTTTCAGACCAGTTTTGACTGGTTCTGACTGGTTCAAACCATTTCTGACTGGTCCAAACTGCTTCTGTTTGGTTCTGACTGGATTGAACTGGTTCTGACTAGTTCAAACCATTTCTGACTGGTTATAACTGGTTCAAAACAATTCTAATTGGTTCTGACTGGTTCTAACTGGGTCAAATTGT
>NW_006176326.1:0-319 GCF_000334495.1 Tupaia belangeri chinensis | reverse complement strand
GGGGTGAGAAGTGGAATGGAGGGGGAGCAGCTACCACGCTCTGCTCTCCCTCCCCTTAAACTGGGCCAGGAGGACGGGGGGACTGGCACCGTGGGCAGAGTGGGCAGGTGCCCGTGTCCTCAGCCCGGAAAGCGCAGGTTGGAATCCTGGCCCTGCCACTCTTCTGGGTGAGGTGTGGGGCAAGTGCCTTCTCCCTCTGAGCTGCACACCAGGGGCTCCAAAAAGTTCATGGAAAGTACACACGGATTTCAAAATTAGAAAATATTTCTTTTATTATGCTACCGGGCATGTGTGCCTATGAGAGAGAGAGAGAGAGAGA
>NW_006176325.1:0-319 GCF_000334495.1 Tupaia belangeri chinensis | reverse complement strand
TGTGTGTGTGTGTGTGTATAGATAGATATTTAAATCTCATATATACACACCATATGTAGATACGGCATTAAATTGCCTTCAGGCTGTGTGTTAGATGTCTATGACATGTAAATGTATTTCGCAGGACTAGGTCGAGATATAGTGGGAAATGCTGTCTCCGGCAGTCCCTTGTGGGAAGGCTCCCAGGTCACGTCAGAGATTCCCCTGAGTACACCAGGCTCCCACTTGTCCATGGTCTCGGCTTAGCAATGAGCTGGTGATGGACTGTGGGGCCAAGACCCTGTCTCTCAATTTATCTGTCTCTCTCTGACTTAAAAAA
>NW_006176324.1:0-319 GCF_000334495.1 Tupaia belangeri chinensis | reverse complement strand
GCAAAGGAGACTGAGGTGGTGGGGAGGGGGCGAGGGCAGGTCCCCAACCCAGACCACCCAAGGGTCTAGACAGGCAAGAAGGCCGTCCCCTAGGCCTGGGGCTCCAGGCCCCTCCGAGCTCTGGGGCCCTGCCCTGTCCCCTGACCCCTCGCCCTCTCCCTCCTGAAACAGGCCCCTGCGGGGACACTCACACAGCACAGACAGGACGAGGGAGCGGTGCCAGGAGCCAAGCCTGTTCTCAGCCCGGCAGGTGTACAGCCCCGAGTCCCCAGCCTCCACCCGGGGCAGCTCCAGGACCCCCGGGCTTGAAGGGCGGGAA
>NW_006176323.1:0-319 GCF_000334495.1 Tupaia belangeri chinensis | reverse complement strand
TTTTTTAATCCATCTTCTCAATTTTCCTCCCCAAGAAATTAAACCAGTCTTTAGAAAGGTACAAAAACTAGAAATATTGAAACTTACCAGACAAGTGGAGGAGTTACTGGATGCTGATACAGAGAGAGAGCCAGAAACAATGAACTGTTGAAATAAACAAAATTACTTGTGAAATAGTGGATTTTTTGATAATGCCTAGGAACTTTTCATATGAAAGATTGGTATATTTGTACTTAGTTTCCTTCTCAAAATTTTCTCTCATATCTCTCAATTTTCTGAAGGAACTCTCAGAGATGTGTCATAGAATTCCTTTTTTTTT
>NW_006176322.1:0-319 GCF_000334495.1 Tupaia belangeri chinensis | reverse complement strand
AAATGAAATAAACAATTCTTTTTGTAAAAAAAGAAAACTTAGCCTTTTAAAAAATATACATATATGGCCTAAACAGAAGTATAAAGATATAATCTGGAATAATGCAATCTGGCAGAATATAGATTCTGAAGTCAGCCTGCCTTAAACATTATTGGCACATCACCTTGAGTTGTTTGGGTATTAGTTTCTTTACTTGTAAAATGGGACGGGAATCACTTACTTTTCAGGGTTTCTGTGAGGATAAGACAGCATATTATATACTATACTCAATAAAGTAAGTTTTTACATACACTAGTAACAGTCCACTTTCTGGAGAATT
>NW_006176321.1:0-319 GCF_000334495.1 Tupaia belangeri chinensis | reverse complement strand
CATTTTGCAGATGAGCAGATGAGGAAACTGACCCCTGGGCAGAGCTCCCTGAGGCCCGGAGCTAGCGGGTGGGTGGGATTTAAGCCTTGGCTACTGACTGGGGTCTTCTGGGGAGGACTCCAGAGCCAGGCCGTGGAAAGGGCAGCTTCCCGTTGAGGAGAGCCGGTTTGCTTTGGGCGGCTGTGGAAGCTTCCAGGCAGGTGAGGTAGAAGCCACTGCAGCGCAAACTCGTCAGATGTCCCCCTCTCCCGCGGGCCCATTGCATCCCTCCTCTCTGGTCCAGCCATCAGTGGACAGCACTGTGACAGCCTGCGAGGGG
>NW_006176320.1:0-319 GCF_000334495.1 Tupaia belangeri chinensis | reverse complement strand
TGTGGGCCTGCGCATTGCAGAGAGCTGGTGGTACTACCAACAGTGGGCCCTCAGAAGACAGCACATCACATCAGATCGCATCACATCTGCTTCTTCCTCCACAGCTCCTGAATGTACTTGTGTGTACACCTTTTGGCTTACCCAATGGCTGTCGCCAGATGGAAAGCAAAGAGCCTTTCACCCACAATTCCTTATGGGCTTCTACGGTTGTCAATTTTACTGATCTCTTCAAAAAACAGCTGGTTTGTTGATTTTTTTCTGTTGCTTTCCAGTCTCTATTTTGTTCATTTTCCCTTTTTGTCTTTGTTACATCCTTTTT
>NW_006176319.1:0-319 GCF_000334495.1 Tupaia belangeri chinensis | reverse complement strand
GGGAGAACCAGAAGTCCTTGGCCAGCAGACACGGAACTCCGATCCCAAGTCCCCTGTCTCCAAGAACAGATAGGCACGCGCATCCCAGATACTCCACTCACACCCTGCAGAAGAAGAGCCATGGCGGTGACAGCAGCACCACGGCACACGCCCTCGCGGGAAAACTCTCAGCGGCAACCTCAGTCCTACCTCTGTCTTGCTGTGCTTTTTCATTTTCAAAATACAAGAATGACCAAGGCTCATTCCAGGGAATGATGCTGTATCCAAAAGGGTTTTTCCAAAAAAAAAAAAGAAAGAACTGGGAAGGAGGGATGGGGTT
>NW_006176318.1:0-319 GCF_000334495.1 Tupaia belangeri chinensis | reverse complement strand
GAGAATGTGTATGAGACAGGAAGCATAGTGTTTGGCACAGAGTAAGCAATGAATCAAAGTCCATTAGTGTTATTGGTGGTAAATCACCTTGGCCAAGGAGGACAAACGGTGCCTGTGATAGGACAAATGGTGCCTAAGATTAGTCTGAGCAGGAGAATCAATTTAGGTCTTCAGGTTGAGTGTTGATGTTTTCATCATCATCCATCCAGTCATATACACCACTAGCCATTAGTCATCCTTTGAACCACATAGTATGATAAACTATAATTTATCTAGAAGTCAAAACCGCTTTTTACCTCACAGTTCTCTATAACACTTC
>NW_006176317.1:0-319 GCF_000334495.1 Tupaia belangeri chinensis | reverse complement strand
GAAGCAGGGGCAGATGAGCCGTGACACCCCATTTTCCCCTCCCCACAGATGGATGTACATGCCCCCTCTAGCTCCACACAAGCTAACCCCTGTGTTTTGCCTCATTAACTCCAACTACAGTGCCTTTGGGGGCTGCCTCCTCAAGCATTCAGCGCGTCCTTCCTGAAGACATGTATATTCCTGCTCTAGCTTTAGGAAGCCTACCCGCTCCAACCAAGCGCTTCGTTTCTTTGGTAAGATAAATTTCCAGGGTTGTAGTTTATTAACCCTGTAGAATTATTTCCTTAGCTAATAATAAAACAGCTTCTATAATTCCTTC
>NW_006176316.1:0-319 GCF_000334495.1 Tupaia belangeri chinensis | reverse complement strand
TCATGCAGGACAGTGTCCGGCCCCAGACCTGAATGGGGTGTTTCCTGTGTGGGACTGGCCCCCAGAGCATCGTCTTCCACTGTTGTGCCACCATGTAGCCCTATGCAGTTGTTTTCTTAATTGCTTTGCTCCTGGCTAAGAACTCACCTCATGTAACACACTGAAAATCATGGCTACATCTTTGACTAGGCTGGGGACGGACCTTGGCCTGGCTTCCCTACTAGGCAAGGAAGGGAACTTTTCACTTTTTTTAAAAATGTATTTGCCATAGGGTACCATGCACTCACCAGAGAGAAACGGAGACAGTGAGAGGGAAAGT
>NW_006176315.1:0-319 GCF_000334495.1 Tupaia belangeri chinensis | reverse complement strand
CGATATTCACTGGTGCGCAGCCTCCCACAATCACTGATTAGTACTAAAGTGGCATGCATAGCTTCACAAGTGAGGAACGGTTATCTTTGTCTATCAAAGTCTACCTGGCCCCTTTTTTCTCTAGAGTTACATAATTTTGAAAGACATTTTATGATTGTCTTGGAAGGAATGATGGGAGGCATTATTCACTCTCTTATTCCTGCAAGGTCACAATTTTAGTTGCCATTATCAGCTCCCCCATTTCCTGGGGCAATAGCACTGGTCTCTAGCACTGGTCTGACAGTCCCAACTGAGACACAGCCAGAGTTTGGGCCTCAGA
>NW_006176314.1:0-319 GCF_000334495.1 Tupaia belangeri chinensis | reverse complement strand
AGCACTACTGCTGAGCCATCATATGGCTGTAACTTGAACTTTTTGGTGGACCCTTGGAAGGACAGAGAACTAGTCAGGGTCCTACCTTTTCCTTCCTCATGTCTCTTCTTAGCACATGATCTTAGAAATACACAACACAGAAACATTAGAGAGGGAGTAAAAACAGCAATTATGGAAAAATCTTCCATGATCACTCTTTTCTCTACACCTCACTGTTTTGCACAATCAGAAACATGTTTTATAAAGCCACCAGTTATTTAAGTTCTTGAATTTGAGTAAAAGGTCCCTAGAGAAGTTGTTAATTTTTCAAATCCTTAAA
>NW_006176313.1:0-319 GCF_000334495.1 Tupaia belangeri chinensis | reverse complement strand
GATCATATGTGGTAACATTACCAGTAGAGAAGAAAAATTTGGGTGTCCTATGCATAGGGGACCTGGAACCGAGGAGGGATGAAGGGGAAGCTGGTTAAAAGCCACTGTTTTTTGCAGGTAGCAGGGAGAGGGGCTCTTGTGAGTGCAGTCGGCTGGCACGTGGAGCCGGCCTGGCTGAGGCCAGGACGCTGGAATGGAGAGCAGTTAGCATAGAGCTCTGGCCCTCTGGTCACCAATTAGCCTGCGTGAGACAAAGCAGAGGAATCAGTGGATGGGCATCAGAAACAGACACCAGCAATCAGTTGGAAATTGTTAGAAC
>NW_006176312.1:0-319 GCF_000334495.1 Tupaia belangeri chinensis | reverse complement strand
ATAAACTAAACACAGTATCATCATTGCTCACCAGTCCCAAACAGATGTGGAAAATAGTAATAAATGCTTGTTATTGATCATTTTGTCAATATACTCAGAGCTACTTTCTTTGTCAAGAAAAAGCACAGCTTGGGTGATGTTCTGCAATTTTATGCAGTTAATAGTCCCATCAGTCACAAGATCCAAAGGACACAGTGCTTAACCAGGATGTCAACCAGAACAAATCCAATTTAGGCATACACAGTTTGTCCCTCTCTCTAGGTTAATCGCACAGAAATAATGAATGTGAATAGAGTCTGTCCTTTAATCCTATCCACCT
>NW_006176311.1:0-319 GCF_000334495.1 Tupaia belangeri chinensis | reverse complement strand
AGGCTGCAAGAGAGAGATCTTGAATATTCCAACACAAGGAAATGATAAAGGTTTGAAGCAATAGAGATAATAATTACTCTGATTCGATTGTTACACAAGTAGGCACACAACGCAATGTCATGTAGTACCCTCTATATAACTATGTACAATGGTTATTTGTCAACTTAATAAAACAAGAAAAAACTAATCATATACACCCACACAGAAGTTAAAAGGGCAGTCAACCTTTTTTCTTTTTTAAAAAAATGTTTTAACTGAACTTTATTTTATTTATTTACTTATTTATTTGTTTTATTATTTATTTATTTTAATTTGACCA
>NW_006176310.1:0-319 GCF_000334495.1 Tupaia belangeri chinensis | reverse complement strand
TAGCCTAGTGATTAAAGAAGCTGCATCCCACATGGCTAAATGAGGTTCAAATCCTGGTTCTGGTCATTTGAAAAACACATTAGGTTCATGTTTGGTGTTCTCCAAGTCCTAACAGGATGGAGAAATTGAGAAGAAAGGATTATGAGAGGTATCTCCATTGCAAAGTGCTTTCTTCCGTTCCCTCTCTCCTTCTCTTTTTCTGTCTCCCTGCTGAGTGTTTGCACTTTCTGGAAATTCAAAGAAGAAAAATGAAAAAGAAAAGTTAAAGAAAGAAGAGAAAGAGAAATAAAAAGAGAGAAAGAGAAAGAAAATGAAAAAA
>NW_006176309.1:0-319 GCF_000334495.1 Tupaia belangeri chinensis | reverse complement strand
AACTGCTATCTCAACTCCAGATATATTCCTGGCTACCAACTTTAATATGCAATCTGATGAGAAATATGACATGGCAAAGGTCAGAACTAAACTCCATATGATCCAGCCATCTCGCTGTTTGGTGAGTGAAAAGAGCAAAAGAAATCAGAATGCCATACAGAAAACGGCTCTCTACCATCTCCATTTACTGCTCACTGCAAAATGTGGACTCAACATTAAGTGTCCACCAAGGGACTAATGGATACGTACTGTTCAACCATTAAAAGCAATATAATCTATCATCGGGGGCAACATGGATGGGATATGGAACATTATTATT
>NW_006176308.1:0-319 GCF_000334495.1 Tupaia belangeri chinensis | reverse complement strand
GAGAGGTGGAGGAGAGGTGGGGGGTAGCTTTCTCCCTCAGCCCCTCTCCCTCTGTCTCTCTCTCTGCCTGGCCTGCCCGTGCACTCGCTGGCGATTAAATTAAGAGAGAGGGAGGCCAGATCCCACGTGGCGACCGCAGTTTGAATCCTCTGCCCGGTCAGCTGAAATGCGCTGGACCTGTGAAAGCTCTCCCCGCTGGAGGGCGAGAGGGAGGGTCATGGCGCACCCAGACCCTGCGCAGGGTTCTCGCCTCACTCTTCCCCCCTCTCTCTTTTTTTCTTTTTCTTTTTGTTTGTTTTTGCTATGGGGCACATATGCT
>NW_006176307.1:0-319 GCF_000334495.1 Tupaia belangeri chinensis | reverse complement strand
TTTTGTTTCTCATACTCAAATAATTTCCATGTTCCTATCTTTAAGTTGTAAGAACAGGGCTAGTTCTTCCTTCCGCCTCCTCAAATCTGCCTTTTAATTCCTCTAGTGAATTTTTAATTTCAGTTATTATACTTTTTAGCTCCAAGATTTTTTCTTTATTTCTTCTGTTTCCTATTCCCTTATTGATATTTCCATTTTGTTTATAATTTTAAAAAATGTTATGAACATTTTCCTTTAGTTCTTTGAACATAATTAAGAATTGTTTTAAATTCTTTGGTGATGTCTCTTTTTCGGAGAAAGTTTCTGGGTTTTTTTTTTT
>NW_006176306.1:0-318 GCF_000334495.1 Tupaia belangeri chinensis | reverse complement strand
AAGCTGCAGGGTCTAAGACTTGAACCACACAGATTATTAGGTGGGATCTAGTGCCTTAACCCCATACCACCAGCTGGACCTACCCTTGAATCTTCTTATTCCAGCTCGACACATAGTAGGTTCCCAAATGTGTGCTATGGAAAGAATGGAGGGAGCAATCCCTAGCACTGGAGGGGTTGAGAGGGGCTTCCTAGAAGAGAAAGAAGATGGAAGCTAAGCCTGGAAGTTTGCGTAGGGTGTGGGTCAGCAGAGGAGGACTGGGGTATTTGGAGTGGGATGCAGTGGAGCAGGAAGTCTTTCTTTCTTTTTTTTTTTTTT
>NW_006176305.1:0-318 GCF_000334495.1 Tupaia belangeri chinensis | reverse complement strand
TTTCTTCTTATACATATTACCTGTCTTGATCACTTTCTGCCGGTGTTATTTTTTATGACTTTTTTCAGTCTGCAGCATTTCCCCTTCCAATGGACTACTTTCAGTATAGCTGGTTTGCACATTTTTAGAGATGTAACATTGTCACTGCCAAACTGTGTTTCCTTCTAAGACCTGTAGCTGTGTCTGGACCCTATACATCCTTTCTCTTCATAAACCTGCAGCTTCCAGGCTTACTCTGATCCTAGCGCAGTGAAATAGTATGCCTTGCTAGGTCCTGAGAAATGGCCATTCCTATTAAAATAGGTTTACTATTGTTAA
>NW_006176304.1:0-318 GCF_000334495.1 Tupaia belangeri chinensis | reverse complement strand
GGTGAGGTGTCCCCGGGTGTCCCTGACGGAGCCTGTTAGCCACGCCACCGATGTTGACATGGATGGTCCACGTCTGTTTCGAATGTGACGTTCCACATAGGCGGGCAGACTGGGCAGTGGTCTAGATGCCTGGAGGAAGGTGTGGGAGGGCCCCTAGGCCTGGACAGAGAATGGAAACACTGAAATATCAGGGGCAGTTTGTCCTGAGGACAAACGCCTCTGCTGGGTAGTTTTGCCCAGGGCGAGTGCTGAGAGAGGAGAAAGAATGATAGTACAGAATTCTTACCCAGAGGCCAGCAGATGGTGTGGTGATTAAGG
>NW_006176303.1:0-318 GCF_000334495.1 Tupaia belangeri chinensis | reverse complement strand
CCTGAGCCTCCTGGCTCTTTACCTCCACCTGCAGAATGAGGGCAGGTGGCAGGTTCCTTCCAATTCTAAGCTCAGAAATAGGGAGATGGCACAGACCTGTACCTGTCGAAGGCTTCATGGTGCCTCCACTGAGCCTCACACCTCAAAACCTTTCCCACCATTTTCACTCTAGGTCAGAGACTGCTGGAAACGCAGAGGGAGGGACATGCTCTGTGGCACAGTAGTAATACACTGCTCAAGAGAATCTGGATCTCCTACATGATGCCCAGGGTTCAAGTCCCCAGCCTGGTCAGCTTGAAACATGTTGGGCCCATGCCC
>NW_006176302.1:0-318 GCF_000334495.1 Tupaia belangeri chinensis | reverse complement strand
ATTCAAATAGCCATAAATACAGTGTGATATGTTCACAAAACATCAAATAGCTCACACATGAATAATGGGAACTGCTTATCTACAGAGAAACATGGGCGTATATCAGATATAACATTGTTGTCAAAACAGGCAGACAACACGGTGTACATTGTGATTTGTTTAATCCTGTGATGTTCATGTTCATAGAAATCAAAACAGGTTGCACATGGTCAAAGCAGGTGGGTATCAATTGAAAAGTTATACGGGGTATTTTCTATTCTACTGGAGGGGAGTCATGTATTGATAGGGGTGTTGGCTACTGCAGAGGGGCATAAAGTT
>NW_006176301.1:0-318 GCF_000334495.1 Tupaia belangeri chinensis | reverse complement strand
GAGTCCGGCACCTCAACCACCATGCCACCTGTCAGCCTGAGTTGTTCCTTTCCATTGATTTGTAGCTAAGAACCCCTTCGTAGCTGGCCAGAGACAGTTTCAGACAACTCCGTCATCAGCAGCCCGCCTTTCAAAAGCCAACAGACTGGTTACATTCACAGCAAGAGAGACACTCTGGGAGCCCACGGACAGAGGAAGCACACTGGAACCACGATTACGCCACCTCTGGATTGCGCCATGGCCAGAAATGGGACACATAATCTTGGCCGCATCCATAGGAAGTACTGGTGCTTACCGACACTGATGCAGATGCTAGAC
>NW_006176300.1:0-318 GCF_000334495.1 Tupaia belangeri chinensis | reverse complement strand
CTGTTCCGTGGTGCTGTTCCGTGGTGCTGGTGTTGGCGCTGGTGCTGTTCCGTGGCGCTGGTGCTGCTGCTGGTGCTGACAATGAAGAGAGGAGAAGAAGGAAGGAGGAAGAAGAGGAAGAGTGGGGAGAAAAAGAAAAGAAAGGTGCTCGCCATCATTTTGACTTTAAAGTGCTGTAAAAAGATGACACATTTCTTTCTCATTTAGTCACAGTGCAGGGTGGGACTGGGGGAGGGGAACGTTTGTTCCCATGAACCATGGAGAGGCCAAGGGATAGCTCCCCCACCCCGGATGCCCTCAGGAGGTCCTGGGTGGGAC
>NW_006176299.1:0-318 GCF_000334495.1 Tupaia belangeri chinensis | reverse complement strand
CCACCTGCTGGTCCCAACAATTTTCAATAATGGCTGTACAATATTGGCAGCAGGTTAATAGGAAATTGAGGACTTGGACAACGTTATAAGCCAATTATACCTGACACGTATGGATATATATTCATGTGTACACAAGTGTGTGTATGTACACGTATCCACAGTTAAATAGACGTTCTTCTCAAACGCTCATGGAAATTTCTTCAGGATAACCTCTATGAGGGATCTTCAGACAGTTCGTGGAGAGCTGGCTCCATAACACAGTGGTAAAGGAAGCCAGATTCCACGTGGCAATTGCAGTTCAAATCCTGGCCCAAGCAG
>NW_006176298.1:0-318 GCF_000334495.1 Tupaia belangeri chinensis | reverse complement strand
CTGTCTAATTATGACAGATTCTTTGGAACTCAGATCAGAGTTTACCTCATCTTCTCCAACTTCTCAAGGCTGGATTTACTACTGTTCTTATGGGCTTCATTTCATGATGTCATGCCCCTAGCATAACTTTTAATAGACTTGACTATGATTGCCTATTGTCTTGTATATCTTCCCTTGTCATAGGGTGTGCCTTTAGGTCATGATCATACATTATTATAATTGTACATAGTTTAATTTCTAACATACAGCAGGTGTACCTATAAAGGGATTTAATAAACATGTATTGAATGGGCAGATGGATTAAGCTAGATGGAAGGA
>NW_006176297.1:0-318 GCF_000334495.1 Tupaia belangeri chinensis | reverse complement strand
ACATAGCCATTACACTAATTGCTGGCCCCAACTCATTTTAAGATGCGTTTATCATCTTGTTTATGCTATGATTTCCTTGGATCAATTAAATTATTCATTTTCTTTTAGAAGCTAAAATTTGGAAATTACTTCTGCAAGCTTGAAAGCTATCTAACAAGGGCCAGTTGCTAGCATGGTGAATATGGGCCTGGATTGCACATGGCTGACTGCTCAGTTTGAAGTCTCAGACCAGGAACTTGAAAAATACACTGAGCTCATGATGTGCAAAATCTCAAAAGGAACAAGAAATGGAGAAAGGATTGCTGCATGACCATCCCC
>NW_006176296.1:0-318 GCF_000334495.1 Tupaia belangeri chinensis | reverse complement strand
GAACTTCATACTAAATGTAAACTTCAGGGAGGGGATTTTCTTACTTGTAGCAGTGCAGTACAAGTGCATGGGAAGTCAATTAGAGGATTTGTGCTGTTCAACAGAAAAGTAATAATTGACACAGCAGGGGTAGTTCATGAATGGGAAAAGTCTGGGAGAAAGATCATGAGAGAATGGGATAGTCATCTCTTTTCAAAGTGTGAATTACCAGTTACTCAGGAGTCATGGAGGAAACAGGTGTTTTTCTGGTTGACAGACTGAGTAGAGCCTTCTTTCACAGTGAGCACTCCCAGTATCAGGACAGCAGCATGGGAGGAG
>NW_006176295.1:0-318 GCF_000334495.1 Tupaia belangeri chinensis | reverse complement strand
TTTTTTTTCCCTGCATATAATTTCTACACCTTCATCTCATATATTAAAAATGCTTTAATGACAAAGGGACAAGGCTCTGATGATAGAGCTGTGAAACATGAAAAGCTTCTGTCCTCAAGAAACTCACTCCTTGTAATGTGGAGAGTATGCACTCAGTGTGAATGCTGAGTGATATAGAAAAGGTAAACAGAGAAGTACTGGAATTTGAAAGAAGTACTGACTGGCTAAATATAGGTTGTAGAATACCATTTTGGCCTTTCAAACCTTCACATATTAATAGGATTTAGGATTTTTTTTTCTCTTTTTTTGGAGAGGTTT
>NW_006176294.1:0-318 GCF_000334495.1 Tupaia belangeri chinensis | reverse complement strand
TCTCCTTTGATTAGGAAGGAGGGAATATTTAGGCTCTGGGAGGAAAAACTTTTCCTTAGAACAGAGGACAGTGGTGAAATGGGGGAGAAGAGAGAAGAATAAGAGGGTAGTTTTAGCATTCTCAAACTCACAGCAGTTACTTTGTGTGCAATTGCATGGACACTTTCAGCATCGAAAGGTCCTTCTTTTGGGGGGTAGACAGAAGTTAAGTCATTCTTTCCCTTTTTCATTAGAAGGTTCCATAAAACTATTTCTGCAGAAGCAGTAAGTTTCTGGAGGGTAGAGACTGTTTTTTGCTTTTTTGGAGAGGTTTTTGCT
>NW_006176293.1:0-318 GCF_000334495.1 Tupaia belangeri chinensis | reverse complement strand
GGGGTCATCCTGGCACAGCTCGGCCAGAGTCATGGGTCCGACCGAGTCCACGACGGTCTTGCTGTGAGGTGCGCTGAGCTGTGGGGCACCCCTTGGTCTCTGCCGCCTGCTTTTCCTCTGAGTGTGACTAACACCTCGTCAGTGTCACCTCGCAGGGCAGAGAGCAGTGACCCCGTGGAGGTGGGCGCTGTGGCGTGCACGGGCCGGGCTCACGCCTCTGCTCTCTCGCAGGCCGACCTGTGCACGGGGCTGCAGGGCTTCCTCATCTTCCACAGCTTCGGGGGCGGCACCGGCTCCGGGTTCGCGTCCCTGCTCATG
>NW_006176292.1:0-318 GCF_000334495.1 Tupaia belangeri chinensis | reverse complement strand
CATTCCTCATCACCTTGCATAAAGGTTTAACAATACATATGTATATATAAAATATTTTAAAACACAAAGAATACAGACTGTGATAGTGTTTATAGAAAAAAATTTATAAGAGAAGTTGAACAGAGGAGGGAAGCTGAAAGAGGCATTTTTAAATTGTATTTCTTTCATAAGAAAGAAAGGGATAACATTCCCAACAGGGTCTTCTTTTTCTTTTTAGTTTGCTGTAGCATGAGTGCTCACTGGAGAAAGACAGAAGAGAGAGGAGGAAAATGGGAAAGCATGTCCCCTATGGGAGATGACCATGCCACAATCCCTTCT
>NW_006176291.1:0-318 GCF_000334495.1 Tupaia belangeri chinensis | reverse complement strand
TCCGGCAGCCCATGCCTGTGAAATTAGGCCCGGCCCCTCAGTCATTGTAGAGTCGGCAACACGAAGCTCTCTGGACAGCGGTGCCTCTCTGCCCGGGCTAGTTTCTTTCCAAAGAAATCAGTTCCACTTTTGGGGTGTTGCCTGGGCGTCAGGCTGGGAAGCCTTCCTCCTCTCCCACATCACAGCCCGTTCTAAGGCAGTGCAGCTCGCACTCCGATCAAGTTCCCCTGGTGGTTTTCAGACAGAGCCAGTGTCCCAGGGGACCCTTCTTCAGTGGGTACCCAGGGACAGAAAACAAGTGCCCAGGAAACCCACTGG
>NW_006176290.1:0-318 GCF_000334495.1 Tupaia belangeri chinensis | reverse complement strand
AAAACCTCTCCTAAAAAAAGAAAATTGGAGAGCAGAAAATTATCAATAACATAGAAGGTCGTCAGTTCCATGTCAAGGACCCTGGCCAGCAAGGGACTTGGAAGCAGAGGAACCACTGCCCCCCACCCCAGCTCCAGCTTTTCTAAGCCCAGGAACCTCCCCTCTAGAAATCAGAGCTCCAGTTTCATCTCCAGGTCTCTGGCCAGCAAGGGACTTTTAGGTAGGGACACCACTGCTCCCCATCCCAGCTCCAGCTCCAGCTCTCCCAAGAACAGGACCTTCCCGTCTAGAAAGGTAGGCAGGTTTGTTTGTTTGTTT
>NW_006176289.1:0-318 GCF_000334495.1 Tupaia belangeri chinensis | reverse complement strand
TTCATTCTGTACAACGGATTTTTCAGAACCTACTGAAAATGACGACTTTTAAAGGGGAAAATAAGGACATGAATGGGACATAAAAGCTTCTTAGAGTGGGAAGTAGCTGATCATTCTAGAGGGAAATACTCTCTCTACATAAAAGAATACCCTCGCCTCTACCCCAGCTGCCTACACGTGCACAAACAGACCATTCATATACGCTTCTACAGGCAATGCACAGAATTTCAGAATTACGACCTACTCAGAGAGCCTTCGATCACATGGGAGAAGTCATATGTTTAAGAGTGTGGGGCAGCCGTGGTAACGTGTTGGGAG
>NW_006176288.1:0-318 GCF_000334495.1 Tupaia belangeri chinensis | reverse complement strand
ATCCATAGGGATTTCAATATTAAAGAGTATCTTACAAGGTGAGATAGATAAACCTACTTCATACAGATACTCTATTTCAGAGATCTTGAGAGTGTAAATGGTTATCACTAAGGCTGAAAATATTCTTGATTAGAAAATAAAAATCAGCATGAACTATATTCCAACATAATCTCTTAATAAGTGCAAAGAAAGTTGAGAATCAAATTAAAACATACAGATTACATCTGTTAGATAATGATATTTAAGAATAGGTTAATATTTCAATATTTGGAATATGAGTGAGTTTACATGATTCTGTTCTGAGATTCAAGATATTTG
>NW_006176287.1:0-318 GCF_000334495.1 Tupaia belangeri chinensis | reverse complement strand
TGGGAGTCAAGCACCTTAACCACCACACCAATTACCAGCTCCCAGGATATGGTAGCTTTAAAACCAAAGCTGGCTTTAGCTGAAACAATGCTGTGCATGGAACCACTGAGATTTGGCAAAGGATGGGAATACCCTGTCCCCTCATATTTGCAGCTTTGCTTTTTATGGTTTCAACTACCCATGATCAACCATGACCCAAAAATATTGAATAGAAAATTCCAGAATTAATTCCTAAGCTTTAAATTGCAAACCATCCAGCTGAAACTGCCCAAGAAGAGAATCATCCTTTTGTCCATTGACTCCACCTTGTATATGTTA
>NW_006176286.1:0-318 GCF_000334495.1 Tupaia belangeri chinensis | reverse complement strand
AAGTTCAAATCCTCTCCTTAACATAATGTTTCTGGTAAACTTACTTCTTATTCTTCCAGTCTTGGCAATAGCTTTCCTAACACTAGTAGAACGCAAAGTGCTAGGCTACATACAACTCCGCAAAGGGCCAAATGTGGTTGGCCTTTTTGGACTCCTACAACCATTTGCAGATGCCAAAAAACTGTTCATCAAAGAACCCCTCCGACCTCTAACTTCCTCTTCTATGCTATTTATCACTGCACCAATTCTAGCTCTCAGCCTAGCCTTAGCTATATGGATCCCCATCCCCATACCATACCCACTAATTAACTTAAACAT
>NW_006176285.1:0-318 GCF_000334495.1 Tupaia belangeri chinensis | reverse complement strand
GGAATCTTGACTCTCACGTCTTCTAGCTATGTGACTTTTGTCTTCATCACTGATGAAGCATCTCTGACCCCTCTAAGGTGGCTGTACTTAGTGGGCTGGGAGGGAGACTGGTAAGACATGATGTTCAGCACAGAACCTGCCCCAATATACACTCAGGGGAGAGTTTGCCCATGACGCCCTGTGTGTGCACTCCAGTGTTTAAAGAAACAAGCTGTGAGTCCAACTATATATATCTAGACTGTGCGTGTTTATATATATGCTTATATATATGTTTGTTTATATGTTTGCTTATACTTTTATATATACTTTATATATATA
>NW_006176284.1:0-318 GCF_000334495.1 Tupaia belangeri chinensis | reverse complement strand
TTGCCTCTTTCCTTGTCAAAAAGTTCAGGTTAAGACTCCAGTCAAGGGGGGCCAAATGGTAACTTGGCAATTAAATGTGACGGTCTGTGAGACGGACCCACATAAGGTATCTTGACCGATAACTTTGTATCCAGAGACTTCCTGAGTACGCCAGGCATACACGGGCCCGGGATCCAAGGCTGGCGGGGGCTGGGAGTGGATCGTGGCATCAAGACTTTGTTGGGTGCTCTCTGTGTCTCTTTCTCACTCATGGAAGAAATGTATGAAATAAAGTTTAAGAAAATTGAAACCTGGGGACCAGCAGTTGGCATAATGGCT
>NW_006176283.1:0-318 GCF_000334495.1 Tupaia belangeri chinensis | reverse complement strand
CAGAGTGTCAAAACAGCTGATTCAGGGAGACATTCCCTCAATGGTTACCTGCTACATTGTACCACAACATCTGTCTGATTTTTCACCTTTTAACAAAGGTAGCATAATGTCATAGATTCAAATCACCTCCAGTCCATGAGCACACATTTTAATAATCATCTTTAAAATGTTGAGCATCATTAATATTAAATTATTAGAGGAAAGAAAGCAAATCCTGGAGTGTCTTTTATAATTTTGACTTTTTAGAATATTTGGCAGTTTAAATTTTTTCTGAACTCTATTTAGAGAAGGTATTTGAAATAATGTGATTTTTTTGTT
>NW_006176282.1:0-318 GCF_000334495.1 Tupaia belangeri chinensis | reverse complement strand
AGAAACAGAGAAAGGAGAGGATCATATTGTTATGTCACGGAGTGTCCCAACTTTGTAGCTTCTATTGCTTTCTCATAGTGGGTTGAGGGAGCATCCCTCTTCTGGCATTGTTCAAGTCTGGTTCGTAGAATTAAATCCTCTGCCTGGATTTAGCTCTATCTCTTTGGAAGCAAGAGGTGAGCATCTCTTCCTGCTCTCACAGTTTGCTTGACATTGCAGAGTGAGAGATCTGAGTCTGTGCCTTTTTCTCTTTAGGGCAACTGTGGTAATTGGTAACTGCCATGCAATTCCACATTCTTATTTCTATGATTTCCCCCC
>NW_006176281.1:0-318 GCF_000334495.1 Tupaia belangeri chinensis | reverse complement strand
CAGCCATTATGCCAACTGCTGGTCCAATACTTTTCCTTCTTTCATAATGCCCACAACCCTCTGAAGTGGGTGCCATCAATCCCATTTCAAAGCAGAAGATACAGAACCAGCGAGGCTAAGCAAGCTGCCCAAGGCTACACAGCAGGAGTGTGGCCGGCGTGACTAGACTCCGGGCTGTCGAGCACCCTCCCTGTACTGATAGGGTCGCAAATTTGGGTTCTGTCCTCTCCACTAGGACGTGAGCTCCAGGGCGCCGAGGACCTCACCTGGTGCACGGAGGCATTTAAGAACGGCGGAATGAACGGGATGAATGGCTGT
>NW_006176280.1:0-318 GCF_000334495.1 Tupaia belangeri chinensis | reverse complement strand
TCCTCATGAATGGAATAATGTCATCATCACAGGAGTATGTTAATTATTGTAAGACAGGGGTTGTTATGAAAGTGAGCCTGACTCAGTTCTTCTCTCTGTCTTATGTGCTTGCTTCTACCTTCCATCTTTCCATCATGAGGATGGTTCTTGGCAGATATTGGTACCATGTTCTTGGACTTCCCAGCTCCAAAACTATGAGCCAAATAAACTTTCGTTCTTTGTAAACTATCTGGTCTTGGGTATTGTTATAGCACCAGAAAATAGACTTAAGTTAATGTATACATTTCACTTAAATATGAAAAAAAAGACTTTTTTTTT
>NW_006176279.1:0-318 GCF_000334495.1 Tupaia belangeri chinensis | reverse complement strand
AGGCATGTACAGTACGCACACATTGCCTAGCTCTGACTGAGTGTTCCCTAATGTCAAGCCAATAGGATCACCCAGTCCTCCAGAGCATATCCATTGAGGCTCTAAGCATGCTCAGCATGGAGCTATCCAATTTCAGAAAGAAAAACTTAGCGCCTATTACAGACACTAGGCAAAAGACAGGAAAGACACGTCATTCAGAAAGTGTTATTGAACGCCAGCAGGGCTTCTCAAGGTAGAACCTTTATTGAAGCACCACATATTCGGCCTAAACTGGCACTTCTTAGCACTTTACACACACACGCACACACACACACACAC
>NW_006176278.1:0-318 GCF_000334495.1 Tupaia belangeri chinensis | reverse complement strand
GAGGAGAATAGAGGAGAAGTGATTGAGGCGTTGCCATCCTCCTGGTGTGTGTGTTTGGGGTACTTGAGTATGTTTTATCTTCTCACTTTTAGTCCATATGTGTCTTGATTGGTGAAATGAGAATCTTAAAAGTAGAGTAGAATTATTTTTGTTTGTTTTATTCATTCAGCCATCTTTTAATGGATGGTTTTAATTCATTTACATTCAAAGATATTATTGGTAAATAAGAACTTACTCCAGTCATTTCGTTAATAGCTTTCTGGTGGTTTTCTATATTCCTTCCCCCCTTCCCTTGTGTTTGTGTTTGGTGGATTCCCA
>NW_006176277.1:0-318 GCF_000334495.1 Tupaia belangeri chinensis | reverse complement strand
TAACCTGAAGTATAAGTAAGATTATTTTTATTCTTGAAAGCATATAATGTTATGTATTGTAGAATATAGAGCAGTGTGTCTTAGTAAATACTCATTGAAAATATTTTAAAACATTAAATAAAGATACTGTTTTGGTTTATTGAAACATTTTTAAATAATAGTGAATGTATAACTTTTTTATGTGTTTATTGGTCATTTTTACTTGTATCAATTACTTGTTCATTTTTCCTTTAAGTCAAAAGGAAAAATATAATTTGTACCACTACTTACAGAGAAAAGACATTAAAAAGTTGAAACTATTTTGGCTTATAGTTTCTC
>NW_006176276.1:0-318 GCF_000334495.1 Tupaia belangeri chinensis | reverse complement strand
TTAATAAGCAATTCGACATATGATTCTGAACACAAATTTGAGGAGTTTCCAATAAACTTTTTAAGTACAATATTCAATTCTCTCCTTTATTCAGTTGATTTTTTACAGAGAAATCCTGTCTTAATTATGATGACACTGTACTAAAATTTTAATTGGTAAAACACATCTTTGAATCAGGTGATGGTACAGTGTAACACAAATGGACACACATGGGAAAGGTCCTGAGTTCATGTTCCAGGACCTTCCTAAGCACACCAGGCATGCACATACGGGTTCCCATGATCAGGGCTGGCTGGGATTGTGGGGTGTTGCAGTACA
>NW_006176275.1:0-318 GCF_000334495.1 Tupaia belangeri chinensis | reverse complement strand
GGCAGGCGAGGCCCCTGCTCGTGATGGCATGGCCACCGTTTGCTCAGATAGGAGCCATCTTCCTGTGGAGGAAGACCCCTATGCCTTCCTGGTGCCACACCCACTACCGCCCACTGGCCCCGGTGGTCCTGGGAGGCCTCGGGCTCAGGCCTGGCTCAGGGCCTTGACCCTGGCCATCCCCTCTGTGGGCACTCACATGTTCACAGATAATCCCCTTCAAGACTTTGACGAGAGCCCCTTCCCACTGACCTGCGTTGACCTGCTCTGCTTCCCCCTGTGTGCTGTGCATCTTGTCTGCCCCTCCTCCACTGGCGAGGG
>NW_006176274.1:0-318 GCF_000334495.1 Tupaia belangeri chinensis | reverse complement strand
TAACCACTACACCACCTGCTGGCCCCAGCAGAGTTCTTTTTATAGTGTTTAAAGACAGTGTTTGCAACAAGGCAAACTCAGAGGTGCCAACTTGATTCTATTCAGTTTAGTTGGCATCTGCACTATGGAAATGCAAGGGGCCTCAGTATCTAAAATGTCACAAAGAACATCCTGCTCCCTAGAGCTCCACACTAATGAGGGGACAGATGCCTCCTCAACCTGACCTAGCTGCACCAAGAGCCAAGTAACTGCAAATCAGAGTGCTTGGGAGCCACCATGAGGAAGCTATGGTAGTCATCCAGGGATCAGAAAAGAGGG
>NW_006176273.1:0-318 GCF_000334495.1 Tupaia belangeri chinensis | reverse complement strand
GTGAAATTTACTAAAGGAATCCTTACAAAGGTATTTGGAGATCCTAGCTCTTTCTCTTTCACAGAGCTAGCTATGGTCCCTGGGTATATAGGCAAAGACAACAGTTGCTTGTGTTTGCAAACATGTTGTTTGTCCATCCATATTGTGGTCACTGGTCATTATCTCATGTCTAATTTATTAAATGCATGGTGTACAGCAGCCCCTGAGAAGCACCTTACCCATATTATATATTCATTCCTATAACCTTAAAAGGTAGGCATGATTTATTTTTATTTTACTTATTTATCATTGAGAGATTTTTGCTGTAGGGCACATGCA
>NW_006176272.1:0-318 GCF_000334495.1 Tupaia belangeri chinensis | reverse complement strand
GCGAGCCCTCAGCCCCTGCTACCAGTTACAGTGATACTCAGAGCAGATCTCCACCCAGGAGTCTGCTCCTGGGCCACCGTAAACACGGAGGTGACCAAGTGACCCGGACAGGCGGAGCCCCAGGGAGGTCAGTCCTGGTGGCATCAGGCTTCATCATCCCCACCAAAGCACCCTCTCTCAGGCCTTCAGAGTCTGCAGGGTCTGCCATGGCCCTTTCTCAGGAAGTGGCCAGGTGTCTTCCCCGCACTGGAGCAGTGAGCCCCTTTCTGATTCACACTGCCTGTGTAACGGCCCTGGGCTCTCAGCAGAGTCCAGTGA
>NW_006176271.1:0-318 GCF_000334495.1 Tupaia belangeri chinensis | reverse complement strand
ATAAACTCACACTTTAATTCCATTTTCCTGTAAAATTTGTGAAGTTTTCTTGTATAATCATTGATAGATGATGTGATGGCATTATGTGGATACGAGAACTTTCCTATCTTTATAGTAATCCATGATATTCTTGGTCTTGCCCCATTCCAATATCTGTCCTCTTTGCTCACAAAATGCAAACAGAGAGGGGCCAGCAGGTGCAGTGCTGGTTCAAGTGCGGGATTCCCATATGGTTGGGCACAGTCGGAGCTCCAGACACGAAAGTTTGAAAATCATAGGAAGTGTGGGCATGTGCATGCCCAATATCCTGAGAGGAGA
>NW_006176270.1:0-318 GCF_000334495.1 Tupaia belangeri chinensis | reverse complement strand
GAACTATTATCGACCATGGGGGAGACCAGAGATGTTAACACTGCACCATCTGCTGGTCCCCCAATGATATTTTTCAAGGCAATCTGTAGGAGCAGGAAATTCCACAGTGAAAGGCCGATCTGGGAGGGTTCACATAGGTATAAGGTCGATGAAGAATAAATAAAATTATGGTATCCATACGACAGTCTCTCATGTCCTCAACGTATTAGCTGACTTACAGTTGCAGTCATGTATTCTTTAGTTTTATGGTCAAGATGAAATAAAGTCTCAGAAAAGCTGTTCCTTTGGTGTCCACCCTGGCCCAGGTTAGGTCTGTTT
>NW_006176269.1:0-318 GCF_000334495.1 Tupaia belangeri chinensis | reverse complement strand
CATGTGGGATCTAGCTGCCTTAACCAACAGCCAGTATTGGCTCTAGATGAGCTTCTGAATAACTGAACACATGGAGGTGTTGGGAAGGTGACTGAAGAAGGCATGGAAGGTCGAATGCAGATAGAATGACTGAGATTACCCTCACTAGTGGGCACTCATGTAAAGCTACAACCCATGTTTTCATGCCTGGAGGCCCCCGTCAATAACTATTTGATACTATGATGACATCTTTGTGTACACTTCTCTTAATATCACCATATTATTACATCTATGTGTCTATTATGTAATATACATATATATATGCGTGTATATATCTAT
>NW_006176268.1:0-318 GCF_000334495.1 Tupaia belangeri chinensis | reverse complement strand
GCGACCTACTTTCACACAAGGGTAGGTCAGAGAATTTCATTATGGCCAACTCCCAGACAGCCAGGTAGGAGAAGATCAGAGTAAGAATTCTAGAGGTTTTAGAGCTGGCTTTGGGAAAAAAAGGTTTATCTATATGACCTACCTTGAGGAAGAAAGTGACTTTGAAAAGTTTTTTCTGAGGCCTTCCAGTATCTTTTTGTTCAAAGTACTCAACATTCCAAAGCTCTATACTTTCGGATATTGTTTCTGAGTCTCAATAGATTTTGCTCCTTCCTTTGAATTGGTTGTTTTCAACAACAACAACAACAACAACAAAAA
>NW_006176267.1:0-318 GCF_000334495.1 Tupaia belangeri chinensis | reverse complement strand
TTGTCCTTAAAGGGCCTGTGCTTCGGCCCAGGCCTGGAGGCTGAGCCTGCGAGGGCCCTCAGGAAAACAAGGGCTCTACCAGGAGAGTGGCAGGCCCGGGGGCATCTGGTCCAGACTCTTTTCAGATGGGGAGTCCAGGCTCAGACACGGGGTGGGCCTTGCCCAGGGCCAGTGTCCACTATCAGCCCTGGGTCTCAGGGCTCAGGACCACGTGGAGCAGGGCCCGGGACAGCTCCCAGGGCCAGGCTCTCCAGCCAGGGCTCCTGGGGAAGCTTCAGCCCACCGGACCCCAGCCCGTGCAGTCCCCACCTGCCCTTC
>NW_006176266.1:0-318 GCF_000334495.1 Tupaia belangeri chinensis | reverse complement strand
TGTCCAAGGTCACTGTGCCCTCAGTGAGGGAGCTGGGCCTGGGGCCCAGACAGCCAGGTACCGGAGGGTCTGCTCCAACCGCTGTCTTTCCACCACTGTGGCCACGTCCAGGGCAGTGTGGGAGAGCTGAACTGGCCCGACGAGGGCTAGAGAGCGCCCCCAGGCAGGGAGGTTGGAGCTGCGTACTGGGTGAGCAGGGCAGGGGTGACCGGGGCAGGAAGTGGGCAGCAGGTGAGACAGCACCACATAGGCCCTGCGGTGGGTGCCCACGAGGTGCCCTGGGGGCCAGGGGGGCCAGGGCTGGGGGGCAGGTGGTCC
>NW_006176265.1:0-318 GCF_000334495.1 Tupaia belangeri chinensis | reverse complement strand
AATAATAATAACCATTAACAGTGTGTACCTACCAAAAGAAGCGAAAGTAAGTTCTAAAGAATATAGAAATGGCAGCTATTGGGAGCAGGCACTCTGAGAAGAGAAGTCATGGAAGGATGACACAGGAGGGAAGGCTCCAGAGAAGCTTAAGATACAGAGCTCATTGCAGCAGGTTGGACTGTGGCCCAACAGAAGACTGAAAGGGTTCTGTAATACTCCAGCTACAGAGGGATATGGTTTTTAACTCTCATAAGTCCTCAAGAACACTTCTGATACAAAATGTTTGGGGTTCCACGTCAAGTAATTTTCCAGTTCTCT
>NW_006176264.1:0-318 GCF_000334495.1 Tupaia belangeri chinensis | reverse complement strand
CACACACACACACACACACACAGGCTCACAGATGCACATGGCTACACTTGTGTTCTCTCTTCAACACCACTATGTTGCAGTTTTGGTGACGTCCCTAATCAGGGTTACTCTTTGTGATATCACCGTGTGAACCTGACAGCTGAGCTTGTAGTCTACTATGATGATTCTATTTTTGCTTACAGGATTTTTGTTTTCCCTGGAATTCATAATTGTTTTGTTGTTTGTACTTTTGAAATACAAATGACCAATTTACTCTCAAACTCTTCTCCAGTTACTTAAGATTGTCATGCCAGATGCTCTTTTAAATTTTTTTTTTTT
>NW_006176263.1:0-318 GCF_000334495.1 Tupaia belangeri chinensis | reverse complement strand
TGTTCCACGTGGAGATGAGAAAAAGTGTGTTTTGTAGTTTCTAGGTGGAATGCTCTACATGTGTCTGTCAGCTCTGTTTGGCAAATGGTATCAATTAGCTCCTGTGTTTTCTTTGTTTAGTTTTTGCCTAGATGATCTAATGGTATTGTTGGGGGTGTCGAAATCCCCAATAATTCGTGTGTTGCAATCTATATTTAATTTAATGTAGTTCATATGTGTAGACTTATAGCTGTCATTTTATTACTCTTTTTACCCCTTGGCTTCTCTCGTCATTTTTTAGGATAATGTCTTTGTTTTTAATTTTTACCATTTTGGCTA
>NW_006176262.1:0-318 GCF_000334495.1 Tupaia belangeri chinensis | reverse complement strand
AGAAATCTTTCAACTACAGCTCTGCCCTTGAACAACATAAAAGGATTCATACAAGGGAGAAACCCTTTGGGTGTGATGAGTGTGGAAAAGCCTTCAGAAATAATTCTGGCCTTAAAGTACATAAACGAATCCACACTGGGGAGAGACCTTACAAATGCGAAGAATGTGGGAAAGCCTACATCTCACTCTCAAGCCTTATAAATCATAAAAGTGTACACCCTGGGGAGAAGCCTTTTAAGTGTGATGAGTGTGAGAAAGCCTTCATCACATACAGAACCCTTATAAACCACAAAAAAATTCATCTTGGTGAGAAGCCCT
>NW_006176261.1:0-318 GCF_000334495.1 Tupaia belangeri chinensis | reverse complement strand
AGAGAGAAAGAGAGAGAGAGAGAAGAGCACCCTCCATAGAGTCTAGTCTAGAGTCTAGTCCTTCTTCTCTTCCTCAGTCCACTGGATCCTGAACACTCACATGCATACTCAGCGTGTTTTAGGGTGACAGGGCTGGGAATTTGAACTGTGGTTGCCATAAGGGATCCATGAAACTGGCTCCAAAGATGCTAATTTTTAGGTGTATCTCAGACTTCATGAAATATGGTCAACTATTTATACTCTAAGTGCTGGGACCCATTTGGCAGAATGCATTTTCTGAGGCGGGAGGGGGGGGCTGTGGATTAGAAATAAACATAA
>NW_006176260.1:0-318 GCF_000334495.1 Tupaia belangeri chinensis | reverse complement strand
AAAAAAAAATCCTTGTCTCCATGATCTGTATTCATATGTGTGAAATATTAGTAAGATGAAATCTAAAATTAAATTCTTTAATATAAATGATATAGTACAATGAGAAAACTGATTATTCCCCTAAAAACAAAGTTATTTTAATTCTCATTACTAGTAACGAGTGTCAAGTTGAAACATAGTGTTGGATAGATGGAAATTATTGTCATTCATTTATATTCAAATTCATTATGTACATATTCTGTGTTGATACTACAGTGGATGCTGAGAACACACACACACAAAATAAAATTCTTGCTTTAAGTGGCTTATAGCTTCTTA
>NW_006176259.1:0-318 GCF_000334495.1 Tupaia belangeri chinensis | reverse complement strand
TGTACTTTTTTGCGGTGGGGGTGGGGAGCAGTACTCTTATCACAGTCTCAGAAAGGAAAGAAGGGCCTAGAAACAGCCAAGGGGCGGGCGAGCACTGGGAGTGGAGGAAAGAGAGGGCAGTCTGCCTCCCTGGCCAGTGGAGGGAGGGGTGTGGGAACCCAGGCTCATCTTCACTGGGGTCCTCCACCCACTCTGGGGGTTCTATCCCGTGGGATCCCAAATAACAAGTTCTTTTCAAGCCAGAGGCTCTGGCTCCCTCCCAGGGGAAGGTTAAAAGAAAGCAGTCCGGTGACCAGCAGTTAGCCTAATGGCTATGTC
>NW_006176258.1:0-318 GCF_000334495.1 Tupaia belangeri chinensis | reverse complement strand
GAAGATAAGTATTTTAATGGTTTTCTTTTTAATGATACTAAAAGCAATGACTACTTATTAATCTATTATATACAATAATTCAGTACATACAAAAACACATGCATGCAAAAGCAAAACCTATAAAATTTTTAAAGAAATTAAGGAATAGCTAAACACATGAAATGAGAATATCATGTTAATGTATGGAAGTGTCATTACTCTAAAAATGTCAATTGTTCTTAAATTGAACAATTGATTTAAAGCAAATGTTATCAAAATCCTACCAAATTGTTTTTGTGTAATTGACATTGTGATTATTAAAATGTAGATGGAAATTAA
>NW_006176257.1:0-318 GCF_000334495.1 Tupaia belangeri chinensis | reverse complement strand
ATTATTATCATTATTATTTATACATTCAATTCATATTGAATTCATCATTTAGATTATAAAGAGACTTTACTCGGTATAATTTTTAGAGAAGCAGGAAAAACAATGGAACTCAAGACAGATTTAAGGTAACTACAGTTTAGAATATAAAGATTGGAAACTGCTCTTTTCTTTCCTGGCCTGGCATAAATACTGACCAATTAGCTTCTGTATCTTATTTGGGATCCCAAATAAGAACAAAAGTTCAAGAGACGCTCTGATTTTGAAACTGTTACATTTTGCTTGGCGTTTCCGAATTTGGTCAGGTCACCATCTGGCATA
>NW_006176256.1:0-318 GCF_000334495.1 Tupaia belangeri chinensis | reverse complement strand
ACAGAAAGTCAGAGAGAAAAAAAAGGAACAAGTGCAAAGAATGGAAAATAGTTATAAACATGGCAGGTATTAATTCAGCTGTATTAATAATCACTTTAATGTGAATGTTCTTAATACAGCAGTTAAAGACAGAGGTAGTCAGAAAGTATAAAAACAAGTCACAGTCATATATATTATCTATAAGAAACTTACTTTAAATATAGAGACAAATAGATTAAGAAAATAAAAGGGTGGAGAATGATACAAGGAAGTAGGAGTAGCTATATTAATTTGAAATAAAGTAGACTTCAGAAAAGGAAATATCAGAGATAAAGAGCA
>NW_006176255.1:0-318 GCF_000334495.1 Tupaia belangeri chinensis | reverse complement strand
ACTGAGTCTGGGGATGGACTGAGGCATTTAGACCCTTTTGGGGTCTTGGTCTTTCTCTCTTTCTGTCTCTATAGCTCATGGAAGAACTAAATAAAAAATAAAAATCCTAACAGATATCTACTACATAATTACTATCATCACCCTGTCTTACAGGCTAGGGAACTGAAACCTGGAGAGCTTAAACCACTTTATCTAGAATTGAAGGAGCTGAGCATGGACCCCAGGTGTGTGTGATTTTGGTAATTTGGCTCTTAATCACTGTACTATGCTGTCTCTCAAATATACTTCCCTGGGACCAGCAGATGGTGTCATGGTTAT
>NW_006176254.1:0-318 GCF_000334495.1 Tupaia belangeri chinensis | reverse complement strand
CCATTACACCATCTGCTGGTCCCTTGATAAATATTTTAACATCTCCTTGAGAGATTTAAGAGATATTTGGGAAGATGGCAGATTCTCAAAAGTCAGAGCCATGGAGGCAAACCTCCACTTCTCTGGCCCATGGGGAAGTAGGATTCTCTGGCATAGAAGCCTCTTCTCTTGTCACTCGTGGATGTCCTCCTTTTGGCTAAACCTGCATCTCACCGCACGCATGTGCCTGGTGTCTTCGGGAGGTCTCCTGACTTGAGCCGGAACCCTCCCACGTGGGATTGCCTCAGTGTTGCATTTTGTCACTGTGCTCTGTCTGTA
>NW_006176253.1:0-318 GCF_000334495.1 Tupaia belangeri chinensis | reverse complement strand
GGCATCAGCTTAGAGGGAGAACAGTGAGGACTCCCTCCCCGTGGCAGACAGAGCTGGGAACAGAAAGGGACGGATTTGAGAGAGTAACTGATTAAGCTGCAGAAATGAGGAAGACACAGCAGTCTAGGCTGACTCAGCGAGGCCCTAGAGGAGGGGGTAGACAGAGACCCCGCTCGGCAGGAGGAAGAAGCACCCATTTGGCAGTAGGGAAACTTGAGCCCAGACTTGCCAGGTGGAAGCTGAGAGTCGAGGTGTGCCCAGAAGCCCACTGGGGAAGAACCAGCAAGCCACGTGCATCTGCACTTGCTGGAAGGCCAG
>NW_006176252.1:0-318 GCF_000334495.1 Tupaia belangeri chinensis | reverse complement strand
TCGCTGTCCTCTGAGGCCGCCTGCGAGAGCTCTCCAAGGTTTCTCCTCTTCTCACACTCGCCCCTGTTGGTCTCTCCATTCTGTGGAAAAGAACAAAATCCTTCCTTGAGACACAGTTTCAGCAGCAGAAGAGTTGTGGCGTGTTTTCCTCCTGGTACTCACGTTCTAGCCTCTGTCTTTAGGGCAGGAGATGGGGTCTGGGCTCCAGCGCGTGTTTTCTGCACATGGTCCTGAGCCTGGCCGGCTCTCTCTGCCAGCGCACTCAGGCGTCCCCTGGTCTCGTGGAGGTGTACTTTTATCTTTTATCTTTTTTGGAGA
>NW_006176251.1:0-318 GCF_000334495.1 Tupaia belangeri chinensis | reverse complement strand
GCTGTTTGGCATACTGAAAAGAAGATCGGTTTGATGTGCATCAACTGGCAAAGGACCCATACTTTCTTCCGCACATGAGAAGATCGAATTCTTCAGGAAACTTACACATGGCTGGGCTGGCAGCATCCCCCACACCCCCTTCTTCAAGCATAATTACTTACTGACTGTCCTCCAAGACTGGCATGATGTCTCTGAATTGCTTCCAGATACACACTTGAGTTTGAGAGCATTTGAGTGTTTTTTGTTTTCCTTTTCACACAGGACAGGTTAAGAACTGTTTGTGAACCAAAGTTCTTCCTAGCGTCGTTTCTGTGAGTG
>NW_006176250.1:0-318 GCF_000334495.1 Tupaia belangeri chinensis | reverse complement strand
GGACAGATATGTGTCTTAGTATACTCTGATAACCTTCCATCTTTCCTCCAGCCAGCAGCTCCCCATTCCCCTTCCCCAGTCAACCTTCTTGTCTAGGGCTTTTTGTTTCTGGATTATATATAATATATAATATTTTGTGGCAGGAGCCATTGCTAACTTAGGTAATAACATACTTTTCCAAGCTATGTCATCCCCATTACATTGTATACCTCCTTGATTCATCCTGGATTCACTTGCTGTCTTACTGGGATATACACCTTTTTAAAATGCTTTCAAGAGGGGCCAGAAGATGGTGTGGTGGCTAGGGCACTGGACTCC
>NW_006176249.1:0-318 GCF_000334495.1 Tupaia belangeri chinensis | reverse complement strand
TCCTCTCAGGATTTTGGACACACACATGCACGCATGCATACACCTGCTGTGTCTTCCACGAAGCCAGGTCCAGGACTAAGGTACTCACTGGGACACGTGGGACCCAGTCACCTTAACCTCCACGCCACCTGGGGCCATGTGGAACCACAGCCACCTTAACCCCCATACCACCCAGCTGGCCAAACTCTGTTTTCTTTATTTTACAAAAGAGAACAGTGACTCACAGTGTTGGCGCCTCTCCCGGGGCCTTCCCAGTTCTGGTTTCCAGAGTTGGGGCTGGAACCTGTCTACCTGGAGCCCTGCCCGGTGTGTGAGGTC
>NW_006176248.1:0-318 GCF_000334495.1 Tupaia belangeri chinensis | reverse complement strand
CAAACAAACAAATAAATAAATAAAAACAGAAAAAGAATAGAAAAGAAATAATCCTGGGAAAGGTTAAGTAACAATAATACATGTCAATAAAAAATTCAGAATAAGACCAAAAACCTTATAAGGCATAAGGTGATTAATTTCTAACAAATTAGGCTTCAAGAACTATAGTTCAGAAGATGGCAAAATTGCTCCCATCTTTCTGGCTAAAAGTGACTTTGAAGATATGTTTGGAGTTAACCTCATCCTGGAAGGTCTATGGGATTTGACATAGCTTGACAGGACTTACAAAATAATCCTCCAGGTACCTAGGGTCATATG
>NW_006176247.1:0-318 GCF_000334495.1 Tupaia belangeri chinensis | reverse complement strand
AGTGTGAGGGGAGGGGTTAAGCAAGCCCAAACAGGCCAGTGGGTTGTCTTCTGTCTGTCCCCTCTCCTCCTCCGCCCTGTTTCATGGTGTTCGGGGCCGGGGAGGGCCAGGCAGAGGGCAGGTTCAGGGCAGCTCGCTGGCTCTCAGCTCGCTGGGTCTGACAGGAGGACTGAGGGGAAGTAGAGGGGACACCAGGCAAGGTCAGAAGGGTGGCTGCGGAGACCCAGGGCACCCAGGACTGATGCCAGACTGGACCTCCAGACTGGACTGGGCTGCAGGAGGGGTGGTGTGAGGAAGGGCAGCCCCTGCTGAGCACCG
>NW_006176246.1:0-318 GCF_000334495.1 Tupaia belangeri chinensis | reverse complement strand
CCAGTTTTATGTGTGTACCCAAAATCCTGACAGGAGGGGGAGATGGAGGAAAGCTATTGCGACATGGCCAACTCCCATGGGGAATGCTTTCTCACTTTCCTGTGGCCTCTCTCTCCTGTCCCTCTCTGGCAAGTCCACGGAACCTTTGGCAAATGTTTAAAAAGAAAAGAAATTGATTATTCTATTTAGGAGTTCTCAGATGTAAAAGTTTACAAAATTGTCTTTTATCTAAAGTGCAGTTTATGATTTGGAGTACAGAAATGTAAATCAAAACCTTGCATAAAATATATTGTAATTATTATTATCATTATTATTTCA
>NW_006176245.1:0-318 GCF_000334495.1 Tupaia belangeri chinensis | reverse complement strand
GCCTGAGGACCCCCCGCCGCGCCCCCCGGCTGGTCCTCCACATTGTGGGGCTGCAAGTGCACCCTCCATGGGGCTGAACCCCCAGCCCCCACCCTAAGCCCAGCACTCTGAGGTTCCTAGGACTGAGGGGGGCACCTGGGCAGGGAGCAGACTCTGACCCTCGCCGTCTGGCCTGGCTTCCTCCCTGGCCTGGCCTGCCTGCTCACACCTGACCTTGCAGCTCACACCTGCTGTCCCCAAGCCCCACCCTGTCCCTGACCCCAAGCCTACAGTGTCAGCCGCATCCCAGTCTCTCCCACGGTGGTGGGGGTGGGGCAC
>NW_006176244.1:0-318 GCF_000334495.1 Tupaia belangeri chinensis | reverse complement strand
TTAAATCACGGATAGTTTTGGGATTGTTATCTCAGCATATCCTATTCTATTTTGGCTAATATATTATAGTTGTATTTTGAGAATAAATAGAAAGCAAGTATGACATGAATACAAAGTATACAGTGGAGTGGTATGGGATGGAGTTGAAAAAAAGATGTAAGCATAGGAGCAAGCAAAGAGACTAAGTAATGAGGAAGGAGGGGTGCAACAGTACTGCCATTTTGTAGTCCTTCCTTCCATAACTCTGGGTGTTTTGCACAAGGTTAGCAGAAACTCTTTTATTTATTTATCTTTAAGACAGGGTCTTACCATATTCCA
>NW_006176243.1:0-318 GCF_000334495.1 Tupaia belangeri chinensis | reverse complement strand
CATGGAATGATGTACCCAGGACACTTCATTTCTGTGGTATTCTTCCCCCAAACACATAATCCGGCTATGAGAAAATATCAGAGAGATATTCAATAAAATAACTGACCAGTATGCATAAGAAATGTCAGGAACATGAAAGACAAAAAGAAAACTGAGCCATTGTTACAGAAGACTAAGGAGAATAGAGAAGTAACAACTAACTGCAACATGGGATCCAGCAATAGAACAAAAAGCTTACTTTCTTTAATTTACTCCAGTACTTTCAACCTTTTTAAAAATCTTGCAATGGGCCAGCCAGTGGTGTGGCAGTTAAGGCAT
>NW_006176242.1:0-318 GCF_000334495.1 Tupaia belangeri chinensis | reverse complement strand
TCAACAAGTTTGTGGGAAAATAGAATTAAAGAGCAAGTTTATTGTGGTAGCCCAAAAAATTTGAAATGCGTGCATAGTGTTTTGGTAATATATCTTTTCCATGAAATTTTTGACGAGTCTGCATTCGTTAGTTCTGATGTCTGAACTAGAGAGTGAAGGGGAGGGCGAGATCTTGGATCGAATCTCTACAGAAGCTAGCTGGCTTTACGTGCAGTCCTGGATGCCGTGGTACACAGGCTGCAGCCCATCGCAGGCCAGGTGTACCTCAGGTATGAGCTGCTAGTCATTTAGGGGCTCAGGGGCTTGTGCTTTTATTCA
>NW_006176241.1:0-318 GCF_000334495.1 Tupaia belangeri chinensis | reverse complement strand
GTATTCTCTCATGGTCTTTTGTATTTCTGTTTGTTTCAGTACTATTTCATTGTTAATTTTATTTATTTGTTTCCTTTCTCCATTTTCTTGAGTAGTCTAGCTAATGATGTGTCAATTTTGTGTATCTTCTTAAAGAACTAACTTTTGGCTTTATTTATTTTCTGTATAATTCTTTAATTTTCTATTTCATTTGTGTCTGCTCTAATCTTTATTATTTATCTCCTGATATTTTTGTGTGTGGAGAGATTTTGTTGTTGTTTTTCCACTCTTTTGCTCCTTCTCCATTATTTTCTTGTGAGTACTAATTGCTATAAACTT
>NW_006176240.1:0-318 GCF_000334495.1 Tupaia belangeri chinensis | reverse complement strand
CAACACCCTCCCAGCAAAACAATCTTGAGGTAGATGCAAGTCCTCCCACTTCAGGGCTGATGAAAAGCAAGTCACCTGTCTGACGCTGCCCAGCTGGGGAGAGGCAGCGGGAGCCTTCCCACTCGGCCCTGCCAGAGACAGACTCTCAACCTCAAATCAAACGACCTAGTGAGAAATTAACACTGGGCCAGGCCCTTCCATCTTCCTGGTAGGGCCTTTTCTTTTTCTTTAGAGATTTTTGCTAGACGGCATATGCGCTTGGCAGAGAGGCGACACAGACAGACAAAGGGACAGAAAGTGTGAAATCACCCCCAAGGG
>NW_006176239.1:0-318 GCF_000334495.1 Tupaia belangeri chinensis | reverse complement strand
TAGCATACTGAACTGCACTGCTGGAAGCCACTACTGCTGACTGTGGGTTCAAATCCCTGGCCTGGTCTGCATGAAATACACCAGTTATGTGCACGCATATGCCCAAGATCTCGATGGGCCGAGAAGGGGGATTCGTTGTGCTACCAGACCCTTTGACGATGTCTTTCTCTCTCTTTCTTATGCATTTGTATGCACTCTCTAATGATGAATAAAAATATGTAAATGATTCCGTTTAAAAAAGGAAATCTTCTCGCTTCTGTACTCTAAAAACAAATCTATATCTTGCCATGCACCGTACCCTGGGCCGTCACCTCCAAT
>NW_006176238.1:0-318 GCF_000334495.1 Tupaia belangeri chinensis | reverse complement strand
TCTCTGGTGACCACACATGCCCTTTGACAAATGTAACAGGAACAACAAAGAATAGAGCAGTGGTTCACCACCCCATCTGCACATTAAAAACACCCAGGTGGATTTTAAAATATCTCGATACCTGAGTTTAATGCCTAGAAATTCTGCTTTGATATACTTCAAGTAAGGCTCAGATACAAGTGTTTTATAAAGCTGCCCAAAATTGATAACCATGTGGGGTCTAAGTTAGGCCATGGAAGCCTTAGCAGAGTCCTCCGTACCTATGAAGAGCCAGTAAGGGTACGTGGCATACCACACAACCAGGGTGCTACCACCTTC
>NW_006176237.1:0-318 GCF_000334495.1 Tupaia belangeri chinensis | reverse complement strand
ATCCCCAGCCCTCCAGCTCCTCAGGATGGCATGTGCCCACATGTGCACCCAGCTTGCTTTCTGGTTGGCCAAGGGATCTGGACTCATGGTCAGCCATGTGGCCTCTAGCACTGGAGTACAACACGGACTGTGCCACCTGGCGCGGCCTGTCCACGTCTTTATAAATGGTCTCTTCCTCAAATGCTCCACAGAGACCTTCATCTGAGTGGTCACCTGTTTCCTGCTGTGAGCTTGATGACACACTTAGGAGAGCAGGATAATATCACCTCCTGTATTTCTCAATCTTGACTCCCCCTCGTTTTTCTTCCTGTTTTTTTT
>NW_006176236.1:0-318 GCF_000334495.1 Tupaia belangeri chinensis | reverse complement strand
AAAAAAAAAAAGGCAGTGCCTTGGGAGTCACGCAAATTATTCTACTGATAACTTACCTGCCTTCCTCATTTGTAATAGGAGAGGATTGGACTAAGTGATCTGTAAGGTTCTGTTCAGAGGAATGTAGATTGTGATTATATTTGTACGCTTCAAAAATATATACTTTTTAAAAGGTCTAGATATTCCATGTGCATTTTTATTAAATCTAAGATCCATTGCAAATTTGGATATGGAAACCATTCATTTTTCTGACGTAGGCTGTTTTAGAAGTTGTACTGCCTCTGTAATACTGGTGCCACCATTCTGGAGGGTACTATT
>NW_006176235.1:0-318 GCF_000334495.1 Tupaia belangeri chinensis | reverse complement strand
TCTGTTTCTCTCACTCACAGAATAAATAAATACAAATAAATGTAACTTGAAAGTAAAAGGTGAAAGCAACTCAAATATCTATTAACTGATGACAGGATAAACAAAGTGTAGCATATCCTTAAAATGAAATATTATTTGACCATAAAAAGGAATACAACACTAAAACATACATGCTGCAGCATGAACAAACCTTAAATTATGCTAAGTGAAAGAAGCCAGTTAGAGAAGACCACATTACATGATTCTCTATATATAAAAGGTCTAGAATATGAATATCTAGACAGAAAGTGAATTAGTTGTTGCCTAGGTGCATGGAGG
>NW_006176234.1:0-318 GCF_000334495.1 Tupaia belangeri chinensis | reverse complement strand
TTCCCTCCCTCACTTTGTGGGCTCCAGGGCGGACAGAGGACTGACAGCAGCCCACCTAGGCTGGCCCTCTGTGGGCTCGGTGCTGTCAGCGTCCCCGGGTCTCCAGGGCGTGGAGGTGGTGCTGACGCGGTGCTGGACCCAGCTGCACGCATCCACTCCCTGGCACCTGCCGACTCCTCAGCCTGGCTCCAGCACTCCGGGTCACCTGCCAGCTGGCAGCAGGCCACATCCCGTGTTGCAAGGTTGCACACTCTGATGCCATGGCAGTCATGAGACGGCACTCGCTCTGGGAGGCATGGGCAGGGCTGGGGCAGCAGC
>NW_006176233.1:0-318 GCF_000334495.1 Tupaia belangeri chinensis | reverse complement strand
AGCCTGCTGCGGGCTGAGCAACTGGTCCTGATAGGAGTGGTGGGGGGGCTCTGTGATTTATCCACAAGTCCTTGGATTTTGGTTGCCCTGTGGCAGAGAGGAAGAACACAGACTTTGGAGAATTTTTGGTTTAAGTACCGACAGCGGCTTTTACTAACTCTGTGACCCTGGCCAGGATTTTTTATATTTTTGTGCCTAGGTTTTTGTTGTTTGTTTTAACCTATAAAGTAGATATTTTAAAAGTGTGCTTGTAGACTTATCCTGTGGATTTCTCATCAACATCTATTCCAGGTTGGGAACCAGCAGTTAGCATAATGG
>NW_006176232.1:0-318 GCF_000334495.1 Tupaia belangeri chinensis | reverse complement strand
GTCTCCCTGTAACTGGTTACAGAAATAAGCTCCCTTCCTCTCTAGGCTTTGCCTCTCATTAACCACAAGCAGCAGCAACTGGACTTAATAGCTGGCAACAGTATATTTAGATAGATTGCCCATTTTTTTAATTAGAATATTAGTTTTTTTCTGCAGATGAGCTGCTTGAGTTCACTATAAATTCTGGTGACCAATCCTTTATCTGACGTATAGTTTGCAAATATTTTCTCCCAGTCCGTGGACTATCTCTTCACTCTACTTATTGTTTCATTATCTAGAGATGGATATCCAGTTTTTTTTTTTTTTTTGAGAGATTTT
>NW_006176231.1:0-318 GCF_000334495.1 Tupaia belangeri chinensis | reverse complement strand
ACACACACACACACACTCTAATGGGATTTCAAGCAATTCATTGACATTTTCAAGTCCTCACTTGAAAACCACGAAGTTCCTTCCAGCAGTGAAATAGGATCCTATGAATGCTGCCGAGGACGTCCTGCACTGAGCGGTCTTCCTAAACCTTCCCGATGGTCCGAGGGGTCCAGATCAAGAACTGCCTCAGTGATTAAGGCCTAGTTAGAGAATAGATCAAGGTAGGAGTGTTTGTGTTCCTCACTTCCCTCTCACACAGGCTGTGATTCACCAGTTCTCTCGGCTTTTCCAGAGTTTCCTAAGGGCTGACCACACCGA
>NW_006176230.1:0-318 GCF_000334495.1 Tupaia belangeri chinensis | reverse complement strand
TGAGGACTGGATTGTAAATGGAGCTCCACCTGCTGGTTGGTTTGTAGGATGGCATAGCTCTGTTGACAGCTTGGGTTGGGGGTTCTGTTTTTCCCTGAAGCTGTTCGCTCTTGTGCTTCTCTGCTATGTGTGTTAACTTTGTGCTGGTTTCTTTATTCCTTCACTAGTAAGATTACTGGAGTCCATGGTGGGAGTCTGGGATTTGGAGTTTAGGGGGAATTTTTCTCCCTCTGAAGGGAAGTCTGGGAAAGGGGAAATCCTCCAGTGCCTTGCTGGTCTCAGTTGGCTCCTCCTTCTTTTGCAAGTAGAAACCATGCA
>NW_006176229.1:0-318 GCF_000334495.1 Tupaia belangeri chinensis | reverse complement strand
AAGCCAACAGGTTTGGGACTCAAACCACAGTGGACCATGAAAGAGTCCAGTGTCTTAACCACCATGTTATCTGCTGGTCCCAATAGCCTTATATTCTAAAGAAATTTAATACTAAAGACCTTCCCACAAACATAAATTCCAGGGCTACCTCACTTCATTGGTGAATGCTACAAAATGCTTGAAAAAGAAATAATACAATACCAATTTTACACAAAGTCATTCAGAAATTAGAGAAAAGATAGAAACTTCAATGTCAAAGAAGCAAGTGCTCTCGCCAGAGACAAGATGGAAACAGAAAGACAGAAAGTGAGAAATCAC
>NW_006176228.1:0-318 GCF_000334495.1 Tupaia belangeri chinensis | reverse complement strand
AAAAGAATGAAACTGAGACATAGAGCGCAAGTGAAGTAAAAAAGTCATGCTTACAAAAGAATTGTCGAATGTCCAAGGAACATCTGACTGGAAGAGACTGGAATGACAATAGACATTCTTGAGATAAACAGGGGCCATAGCAAGAAGTTTTGTCTAAAAGTAGAGAACACAGCGCCAGCCCTGTGACCTTGTAGTTAAGGGACTCAGACTCCACATGGTCCACTTTAGCTTGAATCTCGACCCTGGAAGCTTCAAAAATACTCCAAGCACGTGTGCACACATGCCCTAGGTCCTGACAGGATGGAGAAATGGAGAAGG
>NW_006176227.1:0-318 GCF_000334495.1 Tupaia belangeri chinensis | reverse complement strand
AATAATAATAGCAATAATAATAATAATAAAAGCAACAATACAGAATGAGAAAGTATGAAACCATCTTAGTGACTGGGTTTCTCACTTCTTACAGTGAATGAAAAGTGGTAGAAAGAGTTGAGGAAATTGGCTTATTTAGAACCCCAAGTGGAGAGTAGGTAACCATTAGACTTCGCTGTTCCTTCAGAAGCCTGAAAGAACCACAGCCATAGACAATGACTCTAAAACAAGATAATTTTAAGAGTCTGCAATATTTATTTATTGATGTATGTATTTAAGCTACAGGGTTCTTGTATTGGCCAGAGAAAGACAGAGAGA
>NW_006176226.1:0-318 GCF_000334495.1 Tupaia belangeri chinensis | reverse complement strand
AAAAAAAAAATGTGAAGAGGGAATTTAGGTATCTCCATGAAGTTTTCTACCATTGAGGGGTGTTGAAGATATAGGCCTTAGAGTTTCCTGGGTGACTTCAATATAATCACCTTTAAAAATAATACAGCGCTGGTCTCGTAGCCTGCTAGTTAAGGGATCTGGGTTCCGATTGCTGATCACAGCTCAAGTTCCATCTCCTGTGGCTAGAGGGACATGACAAGTGTGTGTGCTTGCTTCAAATCCTGACGGATAAAGAAATGGAGGAAACGCAATTTGCAGTGTGACCTCGCCTTGATGGGGATACTTTCTTTCTCTTTC
>NW_006176225.1:0-318 GCF_000334495.1 Tupaia belangeri chinensis | reverse complement strand
TTCCCTCTCACTATCTCTTTCTCTCTATCATCTGTGAGTACACATGTTCTGTGATGAAAACCTAAAAAATAAAATAAAGTAAAATGAAAATTGTACTGGGAAGTACTGTATTTCTCATAGCAATTGCGTGCCTAATTCCTCTTTGTTCAGTGAGAACCAGATGATGCTACAATAGATTAGCAGAAGTGTTAGAATGAAATTTAGACCATCACATATTGATCAGTTGTTTTTAAGCATCTGCTTCATATTCATACATTCCTGAGTTTTATGGGAGAACCAAGATCACGTGCTGTAATGTTACAAGATTTAATGTGAGAT
>NW_006176224.1:0-318 GCF_000334495.1 Tupaia belangeri chinensis | reverse complement strand
TGCCCTAAGGCAAAAACCTTTAGAAAAAAAACAAAAACCCTTGACCTCAGAGAGTATACTTCCTAGTAGGGGCTGGGGTGGGTCTGCATTACGCACCCTAAAGAGGCAGCTGTACCTTTGTTAAATGGCAGGAAGTACAAGCAGAGAATAAAGGCAGGTAAGAAGTTAGGATTTGGAGAAGTCAGGAAGACATTTTATTTCAGATGGGTGAGTTGCAAAGGACTCCCCAGACACCTGATGTTTGAGTAACGACCAGACCAGACGGAGACGAGACTTTGGCTTTTCAGACACGAAGGGCAAGAGTTTGAAGGAGAGAGA
>NW_006176223.1:0-318 GCF_000334495.1 Tupaia belangeri chinensis | reverse complement strand
GCCACCAGGTGCAGGATTTGAACCACAGTCAATCATGCGGGAGGCCAGTGCCTTCCTCACCGTGCCAACTTCTGGCCCCTAAAGACACTTTCTGTCTCTGTGGATTTCCTTATTCTGGGGATTCCAGATATATGAGATCATCAAATATGTTGTCTTCTGCATTTGGCTTCTGTAACTTAGCAGAGTTTTCAAGATTCATTTGTGCTGGAGTCTGTATCAGTACTTCATTCCTTTCTATTGCAAAATAATACTCCATTCTATGGCTGTACCACACTTTTTCGTTTATCAATTGTGCCATTTCAGCTATTTTCACTTTTG
>NW_006176222.1:0-318 GCF_000334495.1 Tupaia belangeri chinensis | reverse complement strand
TCTCTCTGTCTCTCCGGTGAGTACATACGCCCTATCGCAATAAATAAATAAATGGGAAAAAGCGATGTCGCCACTTCTTCCTGGCGTAAGACTCTCATGTTCCTGGCTCTCGGGTTCCCCATCTCCTACTCCCAAAGGAATGAGAGGAGCCTGAAGACCCGGAGGAAGCAGGACTGCGGCTGGCAGGAGCCCGGTCCGTCGGTGACTGTGGGAAAGGGATCTCTCCCAGCTATGTGGATGGCGATGTGAAGGAGACGCACCTGCACACCGTGTCTGACCTCCTGCTTTACTTGTTAGAGCAGCGATTCTCTCCTCTCC
>NW_006176221.1:0-318 GCF_000334495.1 Tupaia belangeri chinensis | reverse complement strand
TAGCCATTACATTAACTGCTGGTCCCAGAAAATATATTAATTTTCTGCCAGAGTAAATCCTTACCTTAAAATGACAACACAGATATTTTTAATTCCTGTTTAACCAGAAATAAATATTTCCTAGCACAGTATAAACATAAAACTGTAACTCAGATAGAAAAACTTGGGGGACACAGACTTAGACTGGCGTGTCGGTTTTAAAAATGCTCGCTTTATTTTAAGGAGTTCAAACCAGAGGGCAGGCTCCACGCTAAGCAAGACCTTCCATTGGGACATCTGGGAGGCCCCCCAAGGCGGTGACATTTACAGAACCAGAGA
>NW_006176220.1:0-318 GCF_000334495.1 Tupaia belangeri chinensis | reverse complement strand
TGTAACAATTGTGTTCATTTACAAAAGTAGAAGTATTAATCTGATTGGTCAAATTTTATCTATCTTCAAAGGGGAAAAATCATACTAGTGTGAACTATAAAAAACTAAATATGGGATAGGGAGAGTTCAAACTTGCACAGATAGTTTAAAATGGGGATATTTCCCGTTGTTTTATTATCTGGAGCGTTTGTTTCTTCTCTAGTCATTGGCCTGGAGAAAAATTACTACGGAATGCATTCATGTACATTTCAGACAAAAGGATGACACTTGCCTACTGTAATTATTTAACAAAATATTGTTCTTGTCATTTTAAATTAT
>NW_006176219.1:0-318 GCF_000334495.1 Tupaia belangeri chinensis | reverse complement strand
ACATGTGTGCCAACAATTTGCTGTTGCACACTGTACTCATTTCCAAGTTCTATGTACGGAGAATTTGAATGAATAAACCATTTCTTTACACCTGAGGAACTGGGATCACACTTGCATACTTATTTTCAGACTCTGGAAGAAACACCTTTATTCTTTAACAGAACTGCCTTTAACAGGTAGATGAAGTTTAATGATTAGCAGGGAGAGGCAGGAAAAATGGAGCTTCTGTAGTGTTCTCCTATATTAGAATTAATAATTTTTGAGGGTCTTAAACTAATCTTACTCTCTCCCTCTCTCAAAAAAACAAACAAACAAACA
>NW_006176218.1:0-318 GCF_000334495.1 Tupaia belangeri chinensis | reverse complement strand
AGAGGAGAATGGAGGACAAGGGATTGCAGCCATCCCCCCCAGGGGGGAGGTGGTGGTGGTGGTGTGATTTCTCACTTCTCAAACAAACAAACAAAAAATAGAGAGAGAGAAATAAGCTTTAGTATGGTGAACTACATTGAAGATTTTTGTGCACACTGTCAAATTCAATCTGCTAATGTTTCATTTAGGATTTTTACATTTATATTGATATAAGTGAGGGTGGCTTATACTTTTCTTCTGATGTCCTTACCCAGTTTACATTTTTTTCGGTAAGAATTATTTATTACTTTTATTTATCATTGTTATTATTTTAATTTG
>NW_006176217.1:0-318 GCF_000334495.1 Tupaia belangeri chinensis | reverse complement strand
AGCACCCCAGGACTGCACCAATTTCAGCATCGCGTGTCTCGAATCCCGGCCTGGAACTGGAAGACAAGCCATGAGGGTGTTTCAAAGGTGAGGAAGAGGCAAACAGCGCCCAGACACCGCTAACTCCAGCGAGAGCGAGAACACACCTGTCCTCAGCGCAGCTCTGTAGAGACTGGTGACATCACAACCTGACGGCAATTGGAGCTAATGAGGCATGGTGATTCTGACAGACTGAAAAATAACATTTTACAGCTTTGAATCCTTCTCTGGAAGACTAACGTTTTCATCATCTTTGCAAAATGTACTCAAGAAAGACTA
>NW_006176216.1:0-317 GCF_000334495.1 Tupaia belangeri chinensis | reverse complement strand
TTAAAACACAATGTGTTCCTTCCTCACCTAAGTGGAGGCACAGGAACCCAATACAAAAATTTCTTTATTCACTTGGAAGTGAGAAAGAAGATTCATCAAATGACTCATCTTTTGAACAAAACCCATTGACTTTAAAAGCTGTTATTGAATAATACAAGAAAAGGAAACAAACAAAAAAAGGAAATACAGCCAACCAGAAGACCAAGGGCAAGACCAAAAGGAAGGAGAAACACCAAAGGTCACAAATAGATAAAAAATGAGTTATAGACAAAGGACTTAAGTTATGATTTATAGAATCAGAGAGTGGAAGAAAACCA
>NW_006176215.1:0-317 GCF_000334495.1 Tupaia belangeri chinensis | reverse complement strand
GGCTGTCCAGGCTAACGCTGACAGCGAGAGGTTGTGAAAGGAACAATGACTGTAAAACTTTCTCGTACACCTTGGACATTTCATCTGACCACATGCAGAATTGTCAGGAGGTGATTATTTCAGCAACCTATTCAGCATTTAGATAGAGGCAGTCTCTTAGTTTAGGGAGCAAAACAGCACCATTTTTAATACTGAGGATAAGATATAAGAGAGTTTTGTCTATTTGTTCATTTAAGAGACAGGATTTCACTACATTTCCCAGGTTGGCCTTAAACTTAAAATCCTTCTGCCTCAGCCTCCTGATTAGCTGGGATTAC
>NW_006176214.1:0-317 GCF_000334495.1 Tupaia belangeri chinensis | reverse complement strand
ATTCGAAGTACAGTAGGCCATGTGGGACGCTACTCCCCATGTATAGTGCTTAACCTTTGCACTGACCCCTCACAGGAGCACTTCCGGTCGAAAATACCTTAAGCTATTAATAGTTGAGCACACTTGGCCAAAGTCACATGGCTAGATTACAGTAAACCTCTTCTGCAGTTGATGCTGTCTTTTAGAAACAAAACTATTTAATTTTTTTTGAGAGATTTTTTGCCAGATAGACAGAGAAAGTGAGAAACCATCCTCTAAGGGGATGGCCATTCCCCAATCCCTTTTTCTCTACTCTCCTCTTTGGATTTTGGGCATGC
>NW_006176213.1:0-317 GCF_000334495.1 Tupaia belangeri chinensis | reverse complement strand
AAAGTCTCTAAAAATGGAGAGGTGCGTAATTAACATTTATTACACATCTAAAGGAGGGGGAGGTAGGGACCAGACACTGGAAACATTGAACCATAGAACACACCCTTCAACTCTCATGGACTTATACATTTTGGGCCAATAAAATCAAAGCAAAAAGTGGATGCTACATCAATATTGTCCATGATTTTTAAATAAGATTTGAAAAAATAATGTCTGAAAACCACCCAAATTTGTTTAAAGACATAAACCTTCAGATTAAGGCAGGTCTTGAAACCCCACCTGGAGAAACCCCAAGACAGCCTAACCCAAGACAATCA
>NW_006176212.1:0-317 GCF_000334495.1 Tupaia belangeri chinensis | reverse complement strand
TTTTTGCAGTCAATGCCTCCTCTCACCATCAGTCCCTGGCAACCACCAGTCTGATTTCTGTCCCTCTAATCTTGCCTTTTCCAGAATTTCTTATAAATGAAATCATGTAATATGTAGCCTTTTGTATTTTGTTTCTTTCGCTCAGGATAATTATTTTGACATAATTTCATTATTTATGTCTTTGTACCTATCAGAGTTCATTCCTTTCAATTGCTGTGTCATATTCCAGTTGTGTGGATAAACCATTTTGTTTATCTGGTCATTAGTTTATGGACATTTGGTTTATTTCCAGTTTTGGCTATTATGAATAAAGCTGC
>NW_006176211.1:0-317 GCF_000334495.1 Tupaia belangeri chinensis | reverse complement strand
TGTGCTGAGGGCTGAACTAGCACCAGACCCTGTTTCTAGGTATTGGGTTAACTGGGCAGCATCCCCAGTGCAATTCAAATGGAGAGAGCCTGGGGCAGGTAGGGCAGAGCCGTCGCAGAACCGATGAGCAAATGACTGACAGATGAACAGAGATCATGTCACAAAGTAGTAAGTGATCAGAAGAGAACCCGGTGAGGTGATAAGGGGCAGGGTGGTCATAGGACTTCAAGGAAGTCTTACAAGTTGAGTCAATGATGGTCAAGCTCCAATGATGCAAGGACGGTCCTACAAAGAAGAGCATTTCAGACTCAGGGAGC
>NW_006176210.1:0-317 GCF_000334495.1 Tupaia belangeri chinensis | reverse complement strand
TAGAATTTTGTACATGTCATTCGTCTACATTAACATTATGTAAACCTATTCTGCCTGTCCATGCATTTTATATGAGGCGTTTTCTTTAGCACTCCAAGGACTTAGGGTATTAGAACAGGGTGAGCTCACTCCCAGCTTAGTGGGCCGGGAGAAACTGGAAGCTGAGCGACAGGGAAGTGCACTTTCAGTTCCAGCAAAAGATTCCACAGATTGGAAGGCACGGGACGAGGTCAGGAGAAGTGCTGTGTCTTACCCTCGCAACGTCAACCTCCAATTTTTTTTTTCTTTTGCTTATCTTTATCCAGAGTGCAGAATAT
>NW_006176209.1:0-317 GCF_000334495.1 Tupaia belangeri chinensis | reverse complement strand
ATACTAAATGTGAGGTTGTGTGTGTGTGTGTCTTCATATTTTTAAGACAGGGCCTGCTGTCATGATCCTCTTGCCTCAGTCTCCCATGTGGGACTACAGGAGGCAGGCGCCACCACACCTGGCTCTTTTTCAGGCAGGCTATTAGTGGGTTGCCCAGGCTAGCCTTGAATGTGATGTCCTCCTACCTCAGCCTTCTGAGTTTCTGGAATTACAGGCCATTGCTAACACTGATCTTTAGATTGTACTGGGAATTGAATCCAGGCCTTTTGTGTAGTCCTATTTTGTGTTACATTAAAGTATGAATTTATTTTGGTACA
>NW_006176208.1:0-317 GCF_000334495.1 Tupaia belangeri chinensis | reverse complement strand
TGAGTTTACTAGGAGCCGGTAATCTAAGAGTCATTTCCAATGCTCTTTTGCAGAGAGAAGGGGATGAGTAGAAATTGTGCAAATATTGCACTCAACCAGTATAACCTAGGGCTGAACTGTTTGGGCTTCCTACATGAGCTGTGTAATAAAAACTGGTTTGCTCATTGATAAAGCCAAGTTTATTAACAGTAGATTGATTCCATTTAAAAAAAAATAGAGAAGAGGTCAGAATCTACCAGAATTAAACTCAGTAGAGACATATGCAAGGAGGTGCATTCAAAGCCTATCCTCTCCCCTCCTCCTCCTCATAGATTCAA
>NW_006176207.1:0-317 GCF_000334495.1 Tupaia belangeri chinensis | reverse complement strand
ATGCTGAGACCACATGAGAAGTTCCCAAGTTCAAGTCCTGAAGTTCCTCTGAACCTACTGGCGTGAGTGTGTTTTTGTACTGGTTGAGGCTGGAGGCTGACCAGAGCATGCCTCTGTTGGGCATGTTCCTCCCCATCTCTCTTTCTTTCCTTCTCTCACAGAAGAATAATAAAGATAATATTTGCTACAGCCTTTACCATCTAAACATGCTAATATTTGCTAATGCAAAGGAACAGGTACTGCGTAAGTGCCAGGTGCCAACAAGACAGCCTGGACAAAACAGGGCAGGAGGACAAGACAGATGATGAACTATGAGA
>NW_006176206.1:0-317 GCF_000334495.1 Tupaia belangeri chinensis | reverse complement strand
CTGTGTGGATTACTGTAACTTTGTAGCAAATTTTTATATTGGGACGTGTAGGTTCTCTGATCTTGTTATTTTTCAGATTGTTTTGGTTACTCAGGGTCTCCTACAGTTCCACATGAACTTGAAGATTAGATTTTCCATGTCTCAGAAATGGTTGTGCGAATTTACATAGGGATTTCATCGAATCTGTAGCTGGCTTTGGGTATTACTGATATATTAACAGTTTTCCTAACCATAAACACAAGATACCTTTCCATTTATTTAGATATTTTAAGCTTTCATCGATAATGTTTTATAGTTTTTTTTTTTTTTTTTTTTTT
>NW_006176205.1:0-317 GCF_000334495.1 Tupaia belangeri chinensis | reverse complement strand
TTTTTTCTGTTTATATTACTTATATTTTCTGTACTTGAAACAGAGCAAGCTTGTCAAAGTATAAATTCCCCAGATCACATTGCCCACAAGTCTTTCCAGGGCTGTGTCTATCATTCCAAGTTGACATGAAGCCAGAATTAAAATTATACAGAAAACAAGGTGACTATCTCTATTTTATATGTACATATTGAATATCATCATTTATGTCAGTCAACCAAATATTCAGTGACTACCTACTACGCAGAGGTGATATAAAGATCAAAAACAGAGGCCAGAAGGTAGCATAGTCAAAGGCACTGGACTCCCACATGACCAAC
>NW_006176204.1:0-317 GCF_000334495.1 Tupaia belangeri chinensis | reverse complement strand
GGCAGGCTCCAGAGGATTCAGAGCGGGCCTCTGCATCGCAGGCTGCATGTGCTAGTGGGGACATGCCAGCCCGGTGCTTTCCCCGGCAGCAGGAGGGGTGCACACGCCATCAAAAGCCTACACAATAGTCTAAGGTGGTCACCGCGCTCATTTCACAAACCCGGAAGCAAAGGTGGGGTTCCCGAGTTGCCAAAGGCCACGCAGAACTCAAACCCAGCCAGATACATCTGTCTCTAACGCCAAATTCTTCCGCTCGCTTGTCTGCTGCCCTGTGGGTTTCCAGGAGTGGGAGGGAGGGAGGTGATGGGGGTCTGAAA
>NW_006176203.1:0-317 GCF_000334495.1 Tupaia belangeri chinensis | reverse complement strand
CCTCAAACATCAGGCCATGGGCTAGCCTGCCTCTTTATATTCTTAAAACCTGAGAACTTCTGTATAACTGGGTTCTATTTATCCATGTTTACAGTATTAGAGATTAAAACTGAGGAGTTAATTTATTAAGTCAGAACAATAAACTCATTATCTCTTGACTAATTATCTGTTGCAGTGTAGCAGATGAGCTTAACATTTAGCAGCTTAAAGTAATACTCATTTACTGTACCGTCTTCCATAATTTCTGTGGCTCAGGAAGCTAGGAGTAGCATAGCTAGATTATTCTCTCTCACAATCTCTCAGGAGGTTGTGGTCAC
>NW_006176202.1:0-317 GCF_000334495.1 Tupaia belangeri chinensis | reverse complement strand
TGTGTGTCACAGGGGGAAGACACTGACAAATCACCTACTGGACCTGGTAAGGCCACACCTTTTTCCTTCAATTCTGTATCCCATCAGGATCCTGGGCAACCATTGCACATGCCTCGTGTAGCTTTCAAGCTTCCAGGGCCAGGACTCAAATCTCAGCCAGCCATGTGAGATCCAGCTTCCTGTGTGGTGAATGATCATTGTACTATGGGTCTAGCCCCAGCAAAATTCTTGAAAAAGGTTTTTAACCTTCTTTATAATGTGTTTCTTGTTGGGGCAGAAGATAAAGGAACAGAAAACAGAACTGAAAGGTTTTGCCC
>NW_006176201.1:0-317 GCF_000334495.1 Tupaia belangeri chinensis | reverse complement strand
TTATTCATTTATTTTTAATAGTTGTATATTCTTGAACATTCTTGACAACACTTGCTATTTTCTGGGTCCTTTTAAAAGTCATCCTATGAGTGTGAAGTGACAGTGCATTTCACTGTAGTTTTTATTTGCATTCCTTAACAATTAGTGATGTTGCACAGCTTTTCTTAAACCTATTGGCCATTTATAGATTTCAGTCACTTTTTTGTTTGTTGCTGTTGTTGTTGAGGGTATAGTATATAAACTATTTTTATTAATATATAGTCATTGTACCTCTTTGTGGAAATACAGCATGGTTTTACAGTATAAGAATACAATGT
>NW_006176200.1:0-317 GCF_000334495.1 Tupaia belangeri chinensis | reverse complement strand
AAAAAAAAATGCAATTAAATGCTATTTAAAATGCAATTTAATGCTATTAAAAAATTAGTATATTCATTTCTATCGCTGTTGTGACAAATTGCCAAAAACATAATGATGTAAGACAATGTGAATTGATTATCTCACAAGTCTTAAAGTCTGAAGTTTGAAGTCGGTCTTTTGGATTAAAATGAAGCCATCCTCACATCTGAGCTCCTCCTGAAGCCTCTGTCGGAGAGCCTTGCCTTCTCCAATGTCTCGTGGTTGCCTGTGTTCTTTGGCTACTGTCCGCCTGCCCACATCACTCCAACCTCTGCTTCCTCCATCAG
>NW_006176199.1:0-317 GCF_000334495.1 Tupaia belangeri chinensis | reverse complement strand
TGCATGCACCCTAAGGCAAAAACCTTTAAAACAAACATAAAACAGAGCAGGACCTCACATGGCTGGTAGAATGAAGCTTGGCCTTTATATGGTTCCGAGTGTTTTGACTATGTTGAATCAGGAACAAGGAGCAGGATCTATTTCCAGTGTTTCTAATTGCAACTTTTGATAGTGATCTGAAGGGGCTGTCCAGCAGGTGGGAGAAGGTGAGGGAAGAACTGTTAATAGTGGAAGAGATTTAATGCTTATCATTGTAATTCACAGGTTCACCTGCAGGTGGTGCCAGATTACTGCTCATCCTATTTGCTTCTATTTTA
>NW_006176198.1:0-317 GCF_000334495.1 Tupaia belangeri chinensis | reverse complement strand
TCTTTTAACGCATCCCTCAGAGTGTCTCCTCTGTGATCAAGAAATCTTGGTGGATATTCCAGTTGGATTCCTCACTGGGTTGCAGAGAGGATTGATCCTGACTCATTTCCTTTGTCACTACTCAAGTTCCCTGACCACTATTATTAAAGAGTCGGGACACTCTAGGGAGGAATTTGCTAGAGTTGTGACTCTTTTCCTCCTAGTAAACTTACATTCAGTAGGGTGTGTCAATGTGTCTTGTGCATTTTCAGGTCCTTGTTAGAGTCCATCACTGTGCCCTTGCTTCCGAGAATTTCCTGGAGCTACAGCCCTCTGGC
>NW_006176197.1:0-317 GCF_000334495.1 Tupaia belangeri chinensis | reverse complement strand
GCAGCATTGCCACGGTTCTTCTCTCCTACAGCTACATCATAACTACCATCCTTACAATGAACTCAGCAGAGGGCAGACACAAAGCCTTCTCCACATGTGCCTCCCACTTAATGGCTGTAGCCATCTTTCATGGCACACTCCTGTTCATGTACTTCCGACCCAGCTCAAGTTACTTGATGGACACAGACAAAATGGCCTCTGTTTTTTATACTGTTGTCATCCCTATGCTAAACCCAGTAATTTATAGCTTAAGGAACAAGGATGTAAAAGGTGCTCTGAAAAAAGCTGTCAGCGTTAGATTGTCTTCTGGATAAAAC
>NW_006176196.1:0-317 GCF_000334495.1 Tupaia belangeri chinensis | reverse complement strand
AGAAAAAAAAAAAAAAAAAAAAGTACCACTTCCTTCCTGTCTAGATGAAGTAAATGATTATTATTTACTGTAGTATCATTTCAACTTTTCTGCCAATTTGAAATTTTTTTAAAAAGGGAAAGTAGTGTTAAGGGTAGATGGGGCCTAGTCTAGCCGTATCAGTTATTAAATTGCGAGGCCCAGCCACGGGAGCACATGCTGGCTAACCCTGCTGCTCTGCAGGCCACATGGGAAACATGGGTTCGAGTCTGACCCACCCTAGAGACAGGCATGGTGGCATGCACCGAGAGTCCCAGCTACTCAGGAGGCTGAGGCAG
>NW_006176195.1:0-317 GCF_000334495.1 Tupaia belangeri chinensis | reverse complement strand
CCTTAACCACCAGGCCATGGGCTGGCCCCATCACTTTTTAAAAAGTTCTACTTCGGGTGATTCCAATGTGCTGCAAATTTTCAGAACCACTAGTCTAGAAAGAAAACATAAGGATTTACAGCTTGCCCAGCGGACAGGCCATGTGTGACCCTGCAATCCTGGCACATAAGGCCCCTGGTAAAAAGAGAGCCAAGCCATGGCCATCAGCTTCTCCCTACTGCTCCTTCCCCCACCACCATTCTGACTGAAATAGTGGTTCTCAAAGCATGCTCCCTAGACCAGCAGCAACAGCCTCAGGAAAAACTGGTTTAAAAAAA
>NW_006176194.1:0-317 GCF_000334495.1 Tupaia belangeri chinensis | reverse complement strand
CTGGAAGCCTCTAGTAACTGCTTCCTTGAGGAGTATCCCAAGATGTGAGTCATTAAGGACTGATAAGAATTAGGTAGAGAAAGAAAGAATCTAACCAAAAGAGGCGTGCCTGAAGTCAGAGACTGAAGGTGAAGAGAGAAAGTATCACTGGTAGATGAGGAAGACAAGACCAGACAAGGAAAAGCTATGGAAGCTAAATTAAGATATTTCATAGCCACCCAAGAGTTGAGCAAGTCATCAATGAATTTTAAGCAAAGGAATAATATGTTCAGATCTGTGTTTTAGAAGCAGAAGCAGCATAGATAGTTGAGTGGAGA
>NW_006176193.1:0-317 GCF_000334495.1 Tupaia belangeri chinensis | reverse complement strand
CCTCTTTGTGCCATTAATGCTTAGTGTCTAACGTGGGATTCTTGGCTATAACTCCCATCTAATACAAAAGGTTTTCAAGTTAATTTCAGAGACATCGGGCCCTTGGGGCTTCCTGGGTCACTCCAGGGGCTCCAGCTCTGCACACCCTCTCTGGATGAGAAGGGATTCTCGCTTTCACCAACAAGGAGCTTTTTTCCATCTTGAGAAACAGACTAAGCTTGAGCACTCATTTGTCACCTCACACATCTGTGTGCCTAGAAAGCAGGTTTCTGATGGCAGAGCCTCTGTGAGAGTGGAGGCCACGTTGGCCTGACCTG
>NW_006176192.1:0-317 GCF_000334495.1 Tupaia belangeri chinensis | reverse complement strand
TTTTTTTTTTCCTCTCATCTCCATCTCAGATTTATGAATTTTGATGTTAAAATGATAGCTTTCCTCATCTCTTTTAAAGGAGACAGGCAGGATAAAATGTGTGATTGTGTCAAATTATTTTATTCATGTTTGATCATTGGTAAAAATAATATTTAGAGGAAAAAGAAATTTAGGGCAGAGGATGAAAATAAATACAATCCCAAATGTGAGGCCAGCTGGCGGCATAGTGGTTAATATAGCTGAGTCCCATGTGGCTGAGTGTGCAGCCTGAGTCCCAGACTAGCAGCTTGAAAAACAGGTTGGGCGCATGTGCATGC
>NW_006176191.1:0-317 GCF_000334495.1 Tupaia belangeri chinensis | reverse complement strand
ACTAGGCGATGGGGCTGACCCTGCTCCTTGCTTTTTAGAGTTAATAATGTACCTTGGAGATCATTCATTGTCCATAGGGTTAAGTAAGACTGCCTCATTATTTTAACGGGGCTGACTATATTTCATTTTTATTTTTATTTAATGGCTATACATAATATTTCTTTGTAAAGCTATACCATTTTTTTCCCCTTAACAAGTCCCCTAGGAGTGAGCATGTGAGTTATTTCCAGTCTTGCCTTTGTAAATAATACCATGATAAATAACCTTGCGGGGCAGCAGGCGATGCAGCAGTTAAGGTGCTGGACTCTTACATGGCT
>NW_006176190.1:0-317 GCF_000334495.1 Tupaia belangeri chinensis | reverse complement strand
CAGGCACTGGCCACCCCCCTGGAAGTGGAGGGCACTGGGACAGCTTTTCAAAGAAGGCGAATAGGCACACTTTCACAGTGAGACTTTCTCACAGATCGGCCCAGAGAACTTCTTTTGGGGTCTCTTAGAAATGAGGGCCTTGTTAATCATAGGCACAGAACTCACCAGGAGGAGGTGTAAGAGGTTGCCAGGGGGCGAGAGGGGACGGGGAGCAACATGGCAGATGGAAAACTGGGAGTAAAATCAGGCGTGCTGACCACGCGAAATGTCGGGAGATTTTCGTATTTGTGTGAATCTTATTCAAATGCAAGATACGA
>NW_006176189.1:0-317 GCF_000334495.1 Tupaia belangeri chinensis | reverse complement strand
TTCTGTGTTGGTGACAACCTGGCTGACATCCTGCAAAGCAATAAAACCAGAGATGATGTTTATTTTCTCCTCCTACAGAAATGTACACATTTACAGGATTCTGTTTCTTTGATAGTTCCAGAGAAGGGCATGAAGATTTGGGACATCCTCTCTCATTTCCTAGGTAGTATGTCCTGAAAGGGAGCCCGTTAGTCCTTTTGAAAACTTCCCCTGCATCCTTCATTCTGCAGCCTTCTAACAGGGCTTCAGCCCTCCTTTCCTTCCCCACGACCTCTGAGGTCATTCCCCACCAGTCAACAGCCCTTTGGTCTGATGGA
>NW_006176188.1:0-317 GCF_000334495.1 Tupaia belangeri chinensis | reverse complement strand
CATGCTCTGCCCACCTCCCCTGCTCTGCACCTTCCTTGCCCTGCCAAGTGCTGAGAGAAGGTGCCCCTCACTGCTCACCTGGGCTGTGCACAGCCCTCCTGGGGATTTCCACCACGGCCAGATCCACTTTGCTTCATTCTAGACACAATGAGGTACAGGACTCCAGACTCTCCAACACATCACATTTTCTCCATGTACAATGAAAGACAACCTTGAGTTCTAATGCTCCAAAATCTCCTTTTATTTCCTCTCACCCAAAACACCTGACACAGTTCAAGAATGAGACTTATCACTCCCCAAGGTGGAAAGATTAAATG
>NW_006176187.1:0-317 GCF_000334495.1 Tupaia belangeri chinensis | reverse complement strand
ACCCATTCTTATGAAGGCATTTATTTTAGCAATAGTTTGCTTAGGTTGGTGATAAATTATCCTTCAAGATATCCATAACATTCATTTCCTTGTGAGTTTGAACTCTCTCCTAATACTATACTGGTCCTTTGCATATCCTTGGGCATAGAAGTGAGTTTTAGAGAAAATCAACAGTTTGGAATAAGGAGCCTGCCCTGGGCATTTCTTAGACCTTTTAGTAACACAGACCAATAAATTCCATATTCGCTTGGATTCATCTGAGTTAGGTTTTTGTCACTTGCACCCAATTGGTTGGTTGGTTTGTTTGGGGGCAGGGT
>NW_006176186.1:0-317 GCF_000334495.1 Tupaia belangeri chinensis | reverse complement strand
GTTCATCAAATAAACCAAACACGTTTCTATTCATGTATTTCACTTCTTTCTTGCTTGCTTGCAAAAGAGATACAGAGAGAGAGAGAGACTGAGGCAGTACCTCAACAGGGTCTCATTGCTGTGATCACCCCAAGCCTCAGCTAGCCCGAGATCATGTGCATGTGCAGGCCCAATGTACTCAAAGAGGTCTCCAAACATGAACCTCAAACCTTTTCATATGGATCAGGCTCACAGAGCATTGTGTGCCTCTGTGCAGTCTCCCAGTCCATGGATTTAGAAATTTGATATGGAGGGACCAGTAGTTAGCGTAATGGCTA
>NW_006176185.1:0-317 GCF_000334495.1 Tupaia belangeri chinensis | reverse complement strand
TTAGGATGAAGAAGCCCACCCAACAGCCAGTGGTCCGGGCCTGTCAGAACCATGGTCTCCCAACTGTGATCTTCTCAGAGAGGACATGCTACCGACTCATTCATCCTTGCATAGCTATGATTTCAGATATATATATACATACCCTATTTGATATTCATGAGGTCTTCAGAAAGTTCAGGAAAAATACAAAAATACAAAATATGAAAAAAATAAACTATGCTGGATCTCAAAAATTTTGCACCAAGTCTGTGGCTTGGTGCATATAGGAGGGGAGAGACAAGGAATTGCAACTTGCCCCCTTGGGAAGGGCTCTCTCC
>NW_006176184.1:0-317 GCF_000334495.1 Tupaia belangeri chinensis | reverse complement strand
CCCCCCCCCCATCCTCACCTGGGGCTGACCATGTGGCTCAGCATTCCACTGGGCAGGTCTGGCAGAAGGAACAGCATCAGTTGATTGGGTAAGTCTGACTGGCAGTTGTGGGTCCCCTTTGAGAGATGTGGGGACCTGGACCCTAGGCTGGCAGGGGGCTGGGGTGGAGGGTGGACACAGGGCTGATTTCTGATGAAATTTTAAGCCCTAGCCATGGCTGTTACAAAGAAAAGAAAAACGGCTGATGATAAGCATGTGGCTCAGAGTAAGGGAGCTGGTGGATGTCTGTTTGTTTTTGGTTTTGTTTTTGCTATAGG
>NW_006176183.1:0-317 GCF_000334495.1 Tupaia belangeri chinensis | reverse complement strand
TATTCATTGGTTGAATCAGTAAGCTGTCCACTAACACGTGGTTGTGTGATAAAGCAAAGAATTAAACCAAAACCATGATTTACGTCAACACAACAGAAAGAGAAATTAAGATAAAAATAACATGATCTGAAGTGTATGAGAGAAAAAAAGAGAGAGAATAAGAATACTGTATACCAAGTTGTCAGTGTGCTAATTATTTATCTAGATGTTTCCCGGCTTTTACAGCATCGTTCACTCTGAATAGTTTTTGATATTTTAGCTGTTTTTTCTCCTTTATCAAGCACATATATAGATAGATAGATTGATAGATATAGATA
>NW_006176182.1:0-317 GCF_000334495.1 Tupaia belangeri chinensis | reverse complement strand
GGGGTGGGGTTCAGTATATATGTTTTTGAGCAAACTTTTATGGCAAAATGCATTTCTTACTTTTTAATTTTTTCCTTTACAAAAAGGTTGGTAAGAGGTCAAATATCTCATTTCTTAATTTTGTAAAAGGAGTAATGGTGGAATACTTGCCCAAATCTGGTAATGTTAAGTTACTATAGAAAAAGGTCTTTTAAAATTAGCATTTAAATACTATGTAAAGTTAGTGTGTAAAAAGTTCTTTTAAAGTTATTATATAAATAGCTATCAGTCTTTAACTAGATGGTTAACAAAAAAAGAACATTATTTTGTATGGATTA
>NW_006176181.1:0-317 GCF_000334495.1 Tupaia belangeri chinensis | reverse complement strand
TTGAAGCCCTCGTATTTCTGTGGGTAAAATTCTGTAACTCCTACCACATAGTTATGGGTGTTCTGCAATAGGATGAAATGCTTGCAGTGCCCCCTGCGACCGTGTGCTGGTTCAGCTCTCATGCTCAACAGCCCTAGGCTCACTCAGTTACACTACTCTCTCGCTGGGTATTCAGGATGCTGGTACTTTAACATTGTCCACTATGTTTCCTTTATCATCCATGCAGTATAGGGATGGAGGTGAATGGTTTCAACATCCTTTGTACAAACTATGAATTACTTTCACTAGGGAGAGGTTTTTGTTTTTGTTTTTGTTTT
>NW_006176180.1:0-317 GCF_000334495.1 Tupaia belangeri chinensis | reverse complement strand
AAAAAGAAAAAGAAAATATGCAGTTTTTACTGAAAATACAGAAATGAAAGGTGATTGTTTCTGTTTGTATTTAGTGATGAGTTTTTAAAAAAATTCAACCTAACCAGAAAATATTTATGAAATAGTAAGTCAGCTTTAAATTCTAAAGGAAAAGATATCTAAGGACACACCATGAAACAAACCAAATTACAATTATAAAACTTAAGCCTAAAACAGAGTGAAAACCAGTCTTGATGTGCAGATGTGCAGGCATGACAATGATGCCATGGAGTATGTCCTGTGTGCTAGCGTCTTCTTATAACCAGAATTCCCAGGGC
>NW_006176179.1:0-317 GCF_000334495.1 Tupaia belangeri chinensis | reverse complement strand
GATTTTTTTAAAAGGCAGGAGTGCTGAAGACATATCAGGAACCTGGCGGGATCTCTAGGAGATACAAAGCACAGGAGATCAAATCGATGGGCAGAAATGGATTTAAGATCAAAGTAACTACAACAGGATCCTCCTAAGATCCTCCCAGTAGCTCCTTGGGAAATTCCCTGTAGTGGGACAGCTGAGGACCAGGTAGCCCAGGAACTCGGGGGGGCTCTTTGCACCTGGACATGGTGCACGTTTGGTCTCAGGATGCAGCCAGCTGGACCTGCTTGCTGCCCACCTGCAACATTGGTTGGGGTTTGGAGAGGTTTTTG
>NW_006176178.1:0-317 GCF_000334495.1 Tupaia belangeri chinensis | reverse complement strand
CCCTTATCCACCATGCCACCTGCCAGCTCCTGTGATGAGTGTTTCTAACCCCTTAGTGGTATGGGAAAAATTGAGACCCTCTGATTGAGATAGTCAACAGAGGAAGAAAGTTTGAGGTGTGAAGCTAGCTTGAGAGAAGGGACAAAGCCTAGAAACCACAGGGACAGAAGGAGAAAAAGAGAAAGTCATTTGGATTGACTGAAGAGTAAGGCTAGAGAGGCGTTTAAACATCTGACATTAGAAGCTTGAATGTTATTTTATTGTCATTAGAATAACTTTGATTGTTGATACACTTTCAAGTTGAATTTTCTGTATTT
>NW_006176177.1:0-317 GCF_000334495.1 Tupaia belangeri chinensis | reverse complement strand
GTGTATACCACCCAGCTAATGAAAAGGACCACTGCCAATAAATTGGACATGCCGTACACACTGTACTACAGTTCATTCCCTTCTTCTCTCTCTCCCATAGTACGATGTTTCTGTGGTTACAGTGAGTCCTGTGGTTTTACTGTATATGCATATATTTGTAGACAACAAATTAGACAAATAGAAATTAGACTTCAAAAGCATGTAAGACAGGGACCGGCATATGGCATAATTGGCATGTTGTTGGACTCCCACGTAGCTGAGTCTTAGATCACATGGCTTACAACTCAGTGCTGGGTGCATGTGTGTGCATGCCCAAA
>NW_006176176.1:0-317 GCF_000334495.1 Tupaia belangeri chinensis | reverse complement strand
AGCCTGTCCCATAGCCCAGTGGCAGGAAGACTTGGACTCAAGTTCAGGGGGACTCCTGTCTCAGGTGCCTGGAAAACCAAGTCATGCCCATGTGTGTTCCCACAGGACAGAGCAACCTAGGACAGGATTTTGTCCTGACCATGCCCTGGTGGTGGTGCTTTCTGTCTTTGTCTATGACAAGGGCCCACTGCTCTGACTCCTGCTGGGTTGGCGAACAGGCAGCCCTTATGGTCACTTGTTCCTCCAGGATCATGCATCCTGTCACCACAATGGCCCTGAAGGAAGTCCTACCTCAGTCCACCTCTGTGAGCATTGGG
>NW_006176175.1:0-317 GCF_000334495.1 Tupaia belangeri chinensis | reverse complement strand
AGTCATCCCTGCCTCTCTGAATCATTCTTTTCTTATTCATTTACTTTATGAAATTAAAACAATGACTTAATTATACCTCACAGATAAACAGAAGCTGTAAGGCATGGACACTCCCCAAATTTAATGAGCGTTAACCTTGAACCCATGAGCCTCATGGTGTTAGGTGAAGAGAGACAGAAGAGCACTGCTAAGGTTCACACTCTTTGCTCAGCAGAAGGACTTTCAGAAGAAATTTCTACTGTGTAGTTAAAGTACTGTACCTTTCCTGGGATGCATGTAACCCCTGACTCTGGCCTCATTTAGCCATGGTCTCAGCT
>NW_006176174.1:0-317 GCF_000334495.1 Tupaia belangeri chinensis | reverse complement strand
AAGAGACTGGTGGCTGGCCACATGTTTGTGGGTGGACTCAGATGTGTCAACCATGAGAGCCTGAGGTACAATTGAATTTGGATTCACTTTTCTAATCTACCTTAGAGAAAGCTGTTGACACACTAATTAGAATGATTCCATTAGCCTAACCCACAGAATGCTTCTGGTTCAAAGAATTTGCTGATATATACATGGGCAAGATGGTTACTAGAGGAGCCTAATGTGATTTCCTCCCACAAAGATGAAAGAAGAGGAAAATCAGTTGATATTCATCTGTGGTGTTTAGGGGAGAGTGTCAGAGTGCAGTATGGATGTGG
>NW_006176173.1:0-317 GCF_000334495.1 Tupaia belangeri chinensis | reverse complement strand
AGGGCTGGCTGTCTTACCTGCGGATGGTTCTGAGCAGGGCAGAGCGAGCCTCGTTGTGGAAGGTGATGATGATGCTGGTGGGTGGGAGGTCTGTGCAATATACCAGCAGGGTGCATCTGGGGAACGAAAGGCAAAGGCGAGTAAGACCTCTGGGGGCAAAGCAGATTTGCAGGGCTGGGACCACATTGGGAAGGTCACCAGTATGGAGAGATGCTTGGTGTTTAGGAGGCTTTCAGCTGTGTTATTGGGTAAGAACTCAGGCCCTCCCAGGAATGTAGGCTTGAAGCAAAATAAAGTTGATATACAGAAAATAAACA
>NW_006176172.1:0-317 GCF_000334495.1 Tupaia belangeri chinensis | reverse complement strand
TTTTATTCTTCTGCATATGGATATCCAGTTTCTCTGACATCATTTATTGAAGAGATTTTTTTCCCCATGTATGTTCTGGTCACCTTTCTTGAAAATCAGTTGCCTGTAGATATTTTTGGACTCTCTTTTCTGTTCCACTGGTCTATGTGTTTGTTTTTATCCTAATATCATGCTGTTTTGGTTACTGTAACTTTGTAGTGTATTTTGAAGTCAGGGATATGATGCAGTTTCATTGGGAAAGATTATAGTGTTAATTATGGCTTGAAGACTTTTTGTCTATGGCTTATGAAAAGACATTGTGTGAATAGGGACAAAAC
>NW_006176171.1:0-317 GCF_000334495.1 Tupaia belangeri chinensis | reverse complement strand
GAGCTGGCCTGCAGTGATGGTCACGGGTCCAGGTGGAGTGGTGAGGGGAGGGGACCCACACCCTAACCCTGACCTTAAACCCTACCCCAGGTCCTGAGACCTCCACCCACATTCAGGTCGAGTCCCTGTAAAGGTTATTAGTCAGCCTGACTGTCATCTAGGGGGTCCTCCCATGCCGAGAGAGCCCCATGTGTCCATCCCTGTCCTCATAGCCATGCCGTGAGGGTGGTACCAAAGTCAGCTCCATTTCCTGGATGGGAAAACCTAGGCTCGTGAGCAACTTACCCAGAGTCCTGCTCTCCTTGGCACTGAGGCTG
>NW_006176170.1:0-317 GCF_000334495.1 Tupaia belangeri chinensis | reverse complement strand
TTATCCGCTATGGTGATTTCATTTCTTTTGTCCGAACTGAATGGTTTCCCAAGAAGACTTCCTATTACTAAAAAGAGCCCTGATAGTACCCAGGAAGAGGAGGCTTCATTGCTCATTGACAAATGCTCCATTTCCTCTGAAGGTCAGAAAGGGGACAGAGTCTAAAGGGGTCTTTGCCTAGGTCAGTCTGGTTATTTCAGGGCATTTTTCTTTGTCTTGCCTCAGTTCTACCTGCTGTGAGAGAATGCCTAGGTCCCTGTCCTCCAATGCTGCACTTCACTCAGAGGTCCTTCTGCCACCCATGGCTTTCAAGGAGC
>NW_006176169.1:0-317 GCF_000334495.1 Tupaia belangeri chinensis | reverse complement strand
TGGGATGCAAACCTGGGACCTTCCCATGTGGTTTATGCTGCATTACTTATGCACCATTATCTGGCCCCAAATAACTCAATTTATTTTAATGGGTAAGAGGACTCAGAAAGCCTGTGAGTCACCTAGGGGGTGTCCACATTAAGTCGATGGATGACAATGTGATGCTGTCTGAGGAGAAGAGGTATTTTTTTTTCTTTTTTCCTTTTACCTCAGGGACTGGCCCTGTAAATAAGAAGAGTCTTGACGTGGAGTAAAACTGACCCAAGCATCTCCCTGAGGATGAAAAGCTCCTCATCCCCTAAAGATCTCTCTCAGAG
>NW_006176168.1:0-317 GCF_000334495.1 Tupaia belangeri chinensis | reverse complement strand
TTGTTTGTTTGTAATTGAGATTTGCTTATTACCATTCAACTGTCTAGTCCTCATTCTATAAAGCTCTACCTGCTCAGGAGCTAGGGTGTTTGAAATAACCCTAGTTTAGAATCAATCTGTGCTATGATTTCAGGGTGCCCTAAAAGCTGATGTGTTCGGACCTGGTTCCTATGGTGATGGTATCAGAGGGAACTTAATCTGGTTATGAGATTACAGGTGGAAGCTTTGGGAGGTGAGTAGGGGGGAGGCTCCCATGACTGACTCCTGCTAACTCCTGGTACTCTGTAAGGAGAAGGGCAGAGGCGTGAAGACACACA
>NW_006176167.1:0-317 GCF_000334495.1 Tupaia belangeri chinensis | reverse complement strand
CGGTTTCCACCACTGGAAATGGGTGTGAAGGTTTCAGACTCAACACGGACTCCTTTGTATCAGCTTGTGTTAAATCCTGACTGAACAGAGCAGGGGAGGCCATGGAGGCGTGTGCTCTCACACACCATGCCTGTCACCAGGACTCTGCGACAAAGGCCACTGCAGCCCGACAGGAGGACCGCTAGCGAGGACGTCTACCGGAGCTGCCTGACGGCCTCAGCTCATGCCACCCTCGTTAGGGGCCCTGCCAGCCACGGGTAGCGCTCCTTCGATGTCACTGATAAACGCCCTCCACTCTGACGTCTGCCTTTCTTATT
>NW_006176166.1:0-317 GCF_000334495.1 Tupaia belangeri chinensis | reverse complement strand
TTTATTTTTAATTTGCCAGAGAGTGCATGTGTTACCCAGAGAGGGACTGAGAGAAAGAGAGAAAAATAGAAGAAGAGCATCCCCATGGGGTATAATCACACTACAGTCCTTTCTCCTTCATTTTCCCTTCTTGTTGGTGTTTTGAGAATGCACAAATATGCTTCTTTCACTTTTTTCAGACTTCCAGGTCTGCCACTCAAACTGTAACTTTGGCCAGGTGAGAGTGGAGAAAGAGAGATAAAGTTAGAAATCACTCCCCATGGTGGATGGCCATGCCACTATTTCACTCTTTTATTCTCCTCTCCAGATTCTGGGCA
>NW_006176165.1:0-317 GCF_000334495.1 Tupaia belangeri chinensis | reverse complement strand
TTTTTCTGGAGTGAAACAATCTAAGTGTTAAGCCTAATTCTTCTTCTTATGAGACATGTTATTTTCTAGCTACTGCTGTGCTCTGTAGCACTATGTGAGACAGTAACACAGGGACCGACTTGGCTATGAGGACAGAATGGCATCGTACCGGCAGAGGCCCTAACACGGATTGGAGTCCAGTGATAGAAATCTGGAAACATGAGTACTGAGACAGGGATTCTTAAAGTAGATCATAGATCACATGAAAATGAAAATTCTGTTTTTCAATTGTCTTTGTTCTGGTCTGACGAGCTCCCTGGTGCATGAGCAGATTACAC
>NW_006176164.1:0-317 GCF_000334495.1 Tupaia belangeri chinensis | reverse complement strand
ATTGGGTCATCAGAAAAGTCATGATGCCTTTAATGACCTCTTGGAAATTGGTAAGAAATGACCCAATAATAATAGTGAATGCATTCTAGGTTTACTTCCCTGAGAATAATACCGGGCACAGAATAAACATGAGTGCAGGTTACCTGCTAGTATGATGAAGATGATGATGATGATGATGGAGGGAAGCTGTACAAACATGGAAGGTAGAGATGATTAAACCAAAAATCAGATGGTGTACACAGGCAATACCATCAAAGCCCACACTGAATAATTTGGGCTGGGACTGCTACTTCTGCTGGGCTGTTTCAAGATCTGCT
>NW_006176163.1:0-317 GCF_000334495.1 Tupaia belangeri chinensis | reverse complement strand
CCAAAGCACCCTAATTTAAAATATTTTTCTATTATTTTACATTATTAAAGTTTATTTATTTTATGAAAGACAGAGACATAGACCCCCAACAGGTCATCATTCTGAAGCCCAGATCACGGACATGTGCACACATACCCTGAGTGTTAAAGGAGATCTCAGGACATGAACCCAGGACCTCTTCCACATGGGGTCCATTGCATGACTGCTGTGCCACTGTCTGGCCCATATTTTTCTACTATTGAACTTGGGCTATTTCTAGAGTTTTTTATTTTTCTTGTTTATTCTATTAGATGGTATTTAATATTTTCCCATGTGGT
>NW_006176162.1:0-317 GCF_000334495.1 Tupaia belangeri chinensis | reverse complement strand
GACTTTTCTGACAACCCAATATTTCAAAAATAAATATGCAGTAGAAATACAAATAGATTTGAAATTATCCGAAATTTAAAAGTTCAAAGCACTTGCACCTATATCATTTCACTAGCCTAAAAACCCTGTGAGGAAAGCACAAGAAAAGAAGGACACCTGGAGGCCTGGTGTGACGAGGCCTCCGGTTGTGAACAGCATGTTCTTCCTCCACACCTCGGTGTGTGTATACAGTCTGATCCAACAGTTAAAAGAAACGCCAGTCGGAGACCTAAAATCCCAAGAACGACCCAAATGCAGAAACGCGCCTTGTTTTCCAG
>NW_006176161.1:0-317 GCF_000334495.1 Tupaia belangeri chinensis | reverse complement strand
GAGAAAGACCACTAAAGAGCTTAAATAACTTACCATGAAAGGAACAATCCCCATTCTACCCCCTTTCCATACTCCTTCCCTGGTGCTGTGACTCAGAGGCCGGAGGTAACTCCTATCTATTTCGGGATTTGGGGGACATCCACGTGTCACTCACATACCTGTGTGATGTGCTTATGGTATCCTGCTTGGTTTAACACGTGCTGACGCTCCCAGCTGAGTTTTCCTTCGAGAGACAGGATTTAGCCTTTTCGAGGAAGTCTCTTGAGACTCCTATTTTGAAGACAGAAAACCTAATTGTGACATTCAAGGGACTATGG
>NW_006176160.1:0-317 GCF_000334495.1 Tupaia belangeri chinensis | reverse complement strand
ATTTCTTTCATTAGTGTTTTATACTTTACATTGTACAGATCTTTCATATTCTTGGTTAAATTTATTCCTAGGTATATCATTATTTTTTGACAGTTATTGCAAATAGGATTGCTTTTTTATTTCTTTTCCAGCTAGTCTGTTATTGGTGAAGAAATAATGCTGATACTTGTAAGCTGATTTTGTGTTCTGCCACTTTATTGAATTTGCTTGCCAGTTCTGAGTTTTTTTGGTGGAGTTTTAAGGACTTTCTGTATGTGAGATCATGTTGTCTGCAACAGAGACAATTTGACTTCCTTTTTCCCAATTTGAATGTCCTT
>NW_006176159.1:0-317 GCF_000334495.1 Tupaia belangeri chinensis | reverse complement strand
GCCATTATGCTAACTGCTGGTCCCTTTTGTATTTTTCACAGCATGGTACCTTTCTAAATAAGTATTTTAATCAGTGGATAAATTGGTACCAAGTTAAAATATTTAAAGATATAGTCTCTCCTTAAAGGAATGCCTCTGAAATCCTCCTTAAGTGTAGTATATATTGCCTGACACATAAAACATGAAGAGTTTCGTCATTCTCGATAAAATCACATTTTTATAACACTTATCACTAGCAAACAAATTATTTATTTATCTGTAATTATTTAATGCCTATCTCCTCAGTCTAACATAGAAGCTGCATAAAAGAGATTGTT
>NW_006176158.1:0-317 GCF_000334495.1 Tupaia belangeri chinensis | reverse complement strand
AAAGAAAGAAAGAAAGAAAAACAATTCAGATAATGCAGCTCTATGAGCCTTTACTAGAAGTCCCTAACAGTGGTTTACCCTTTTAGCTTGCTGATCAGAACAAAACTGCACAGTCCAAAGAGTTGTAACTTTCCTATACTGCCAGCTCTGCTGATGTGATGTCTCAGACTTCAGCTAATTGAAGAAAGGCTCTTCCAGCCACCTACATTTGACCTCTGATCCTGCACAAACAGGGAAGTCTTACTTGCTCCCCTACTCATCCATGGAAAGCGTGAATACCTATATGTAAGTCATTGGGCTGTGGGTGTGGCAGGCAC
>NW_006176157.1:0-317 GCF_000334495.1 Tupaia belangeri chinensis | reverse complement strand
CTGTTGGGGGTGTTGTCTTTCTCTCTGTTGATTGTGGAGAAAGTGGACAGATGAACATTTTTTCAAGCAAAAGAGGTTTTAAGAATTGGGGCCTAGAGAGGTGACCTCATTTGTCCAGGATAACCGGTGTATAAGTGTGGGGGGGTGTTCCCATCTTCCTTCCTCGGGAGAGCAGGAGCAGGTTCCTTCCCATCTCTCAGCACTTACTTCCATGGAAAACATGAACTGAGCACTCAGAATGTGCATGGAGTCCAAGCCCACGTTCATAAGGAGTAGAAGAACACCTGAAGTTCCTGAAGGCGTGCTTAGTAGACAGT
>NW_006176156.1:0-317 GCF_000334495.1 Tupaia belangeri chinensis | reverse complement strand
GCGTCTCTGGTAATCTCCACTCTTGAGTGTCCAACTTGCCAATAGCAGAGGAAGACACAGAGCTCTGTTTCACACGATCCTTGGGAGAACCACTCTGTCACCTAATTTTATCCTTGGAGGGGAGTAATACATATTCCGTATACAGATTTTTCTTTTGTCAACGCTATCACTGGGGGCTTACAGAATTCCACCCACTATGGTCTTATACACTATCTCCTCTGATAAAAGGATGCACTGCAATACACAAATAGTGCTGTGATAGGTTTAGGTCCATGAGATTCAGTGATCTTATTAGGGACCCTCTCATCTGGAGGCCC
>NW_006176155.1:0-317 GCF_000334495.1 Tupaia belangeri chinensis | reverse complement strand
GTCCTCCCATGGCACGAGCTCTCCGGCCTCTCGGGCAAGAGAGCTAGCCCATCATTAGCGCTCCACACTCAAGGCTCCTCCTCCAGGCCCCACCCCGCTGGGGCTCAGGTCCCACCCCAGGGTGGGGGTGGGGGACTGGGGGCTCCCCTGTGAACGTTGGGGGTGCGGGACACAGACAGGTTGTCCACAGCAACTTTCTCTTCCCTCCAGGCTTTGCGAAGAGAGCAGGGCAGCCAGAGGCTGGGGTGGACGGACAGGTGAGCGCTCTCCTCTGCCCCGCACTCCCTCGGCCCTCCACGACACCCTCTCACCACCCC
>NW_006176154.1:0-317 GCF_000334495.1 Tupaia belangeri chinensis | reverse complement strand
ACAGTCTGACCCAGAGAAGGAATGGAGAAGGGACTGCGGTGTAACCACGCACCTCGGGAGATGCTTTCTCTGTCTCTCTCTGGCCAGTGCACAGACACTCTAGCAAACTTAAAAAAAAACAAAAAAGGTAGAGCTGAACCCCAAACCCAGGGCTTCTGAAGCTAAAGTCAGAGCTCTTTCTACCATGGTTCATTTACGTCAAGTCTCTCACCCTCTCCTCCATCCCACCTTGCCACTCCCCGCCACCAGTGAATCCTTTCACACGGCCGTGCTTCTCGGCTGAGCGCTGATCAGTAAGCCTTCCTTTTTTTGTTTTT
>NW_006176153.1:0-317 GCF_000334495.1 Tupaia belangeri chinensis | reverse complement strand
AAAAAACAATCATTTCTATTTTTAGTGACTTCTAAATGGGAAGACATTTTGCATGGGTTGGCACTTGGTGACACTGAATATTTCTAACATTTCAGTGATCCATTTATCTATTTATTTATTTGTTAGTTTGTCTGTTTAAAGTATATGGTTCAGGAATTCCAAAATTGGGGATCTCCCAAATTTCTGTTATTGATTTTTTATTTAATTTTGGTGCAATTAGAGAATATGTGATAAATGACATCAGCTCTTTAACATATATTAACACAGACTGCTCTGACAAATAACCCACATGACTTTAAAAAGAACATGCTGTTATT
>NW_006176152.1:0-317 GCF_000334495.1 Tupaia belangeri chinensis | reverse complement strand
TGGTCTGTTTCTCTGCTTATTATTTTGTGGGGGGTTTTCCAGTCAGGTCCAGCCAGGCAAGCTGCAGGCATGGCAATGCTGGGGTGTCTCCCTATTTCCCATGTGGCCATCAGGGGTAAATTCCCCATCCGTCAGCTCCCTGCATATGAGAATTCTCACCGATCCTTGAAGGGCAGCAGTAGAGTCACCTCCTGACTTCCTGCCTCACCTCTGTGTCAAATTTAGATACCTTTGTGTCACTTCATCATGCCGTGTGATGGGCCAGGTGTGACCTCTCTTTTTTTTAAGAAGGGAACAACATCTTTTTCTTTTTTTTT
>NW_006176151.1:0-317 GCF_000334495.1 Tupaia belangeri chinensis | reverse complement strand
TGTGCACACATGTTTCTACCTGAGCCTGGGCCCGATGCCAGCCTCTCAGGCTGTTGTTTACATGGCGCAGAGTCAGAGTGGGGTGGGGTGCTTCATGCTTGTGTCCTCTTCTCTAACTCTGAGCAGAGAGTTTGCTCACACCTTACCTGTTCCCAGGGGCCCTATCCATTCCTATCCCCTCCCTTAAAAAGAATTTTTTCCAAACTGATTTTCTACTATGGAATGGTTTTCCAACCAAACAGCCAAGCAGATGTTTGAAACTCCTGCTTTGTGTTAGGGAATTTGGCCTCCTTCTTCTCTATCATCTCAACCCAGGA
>NW_006176150.1:0-317 GCF_000334495.1 Tupaia belangeri chinensis | reverse complement strand
TGACTAACTTATAAGGAGGCCCCCCTGCACCATGGTGGGAGGGGAAAGGGTGGGGTGTGAAGTCAGGTGCCCCTTCACCCAAGCTGCATGCCTTACGGACTGGCCGGAAGTCCGGGCAAGGCGCCGCAGTTTCAGTGTGTGAGGGGTGGGTGCCCCTTGCTTGGTTCATAGACGGTGCCCTCACTCTTCTCACATGGTGGGAGGGGTCTCTTTGATAAGGGCAGTCATTCCAGTCACGAGGCTCTGCCCTGAAACCCCTCCTAACCCCACTGCAGTAGGGATTGGGGTTTCTTTCCTTTTTTTTTTTTGGAGAGGTT
>NW_006176149.1:0-317 GCF_000334495.1 Tupaia belangeri chinensis | reverse complement strand
AAGAAAAAGGAAAAGAAAAAGAAAAAGAAAACAGATACTTTATTAAACATGGCTGGTGGCTACACCGGGTTCCTAGGGCGGCTATAACAGATGAACACATCCTGGGTAGCTTAAAACTACAGAAGCGAATTGCTTCACAGTTCTGGAGGATGGAAGCCTGAAAGCAAGGCATCATCAGGGACATGTGCTCTCTGAAAGCTGTAGTGTAGACTCTGTTCCAGGTCTCTTCCCTGTAGTGTGGTGTTGGTACACATCCTTGCTGTCATAAGGCATTATCTATTTTTTCCCATAGGACATGTGTGCTTGCTAGAGAGAGA
>NW_006176148.1:0-317 GCF_000334495.1 Tupaia belangeri chinensis | reverse complement strand
AAAAAAGGAAAAACTACACATATAAGCAATTATGTTTTTTATGCTAAATTACAGAGGTCTGATTTTAAAGGCTTTATGTGATTCTATTTAAATGATACTTTGGAAAAAGCAAAAATACAGGGATACAAAATAGATCAGTTATTGCCATGGGCTGGATTGGAACGGGGCAATTTGTTAGATGTCCCACCTACTTTTTTTTTGAATAAGATAAATGTCCTATACATTAATTGTATCCGTGGTTACACAACTAAATGCATTTATCAAAATTCATAGAATTGTACTAGAAAGAATGAATTTTCATTTGTAAATTTTACCCC
>NW_006176147.1:0-317 GCF_000334495.1 Tupaia belangeri chinensis | reverse complement strand
TTTTTTGGGGAAAAATTTTTTTTTTTTTTTTACTTAGGAAAATATTGCAAAAATAGTACACAGAGGACCTGTATACCCTTCGTGCAGCTTCCCCTAATGCGAATACCTTACTTAACTATAATACAATTATTAAAGTGAAAAGCTATTATCAATATTACCCGTATTAACTGATTTATTCATTTTATTCAGTATTCAACCAATTGACCCACTAATGTCCTTTTTCTAGTCCAGGATCCAATCCAGGAACCCACTTAGGTTTCATTGTTACATCCCCTTCCTCAATCCCCTGTAGTCTAGACTAGTTAGTTCCTCAGTCT
>NW_006176146.1:0-317 GCF_000334495.1 Tupaia belangeri chinensis | reverse complement strand
TGAGGACATTAAGTGGAAATTAGAAAGCCGTGCAGACTGAATAAAAATGAAGACACCGTACACTCAGCTTAATGGGATTCTGGTAACAGCACTGTGAGGACGATGGTAAATGAATGAACGTGTGTGTTTGGGGTGTGCACGCACACGTGCATATATGTGCCCATGTATAGCAATGTACTCACAATACATATCTGTATTTCATGATTAAATATGGACACCTAACCTATTTGTGAAATTTTCTTCCCCGGACGTACGGATTTTGTTGTTATTAAATTAAAGAGTGGAGGACTAGCACTGTCTCCTCCACTTGGCATTTG
>NW_006176145.1:0-317 GCF_000334495.1 Tupaia belangeri chinensis | reverse complement strand
GCTGCTTTAATCACCACACCACCTGGCTGGCCCTAATTTTGTTTTGCAAAAACCTGGGAGAGGAATGGATAGAAAGAGTTACGGAGAAAGTTACAAAGTTCAAAAAGTCACTTGCTACAACCATTTGAAAGTTCAAGAAGCTCATTCCTTTGGTCCAGTGGTTGATAAAGCCTTTCTATTTTGTTTGATCAACAACCACACCTTCTTTGTCCAATGGTTCAGGAGAGGAAGGGGTAGTTACTGACCTGATTCCTCATCTGACTTGGCTTTTAGGGTCTCACTCAGGCCTGGCCATATGGTAATTAGTGATGGAGACA
>NW_006176144.1:0-317 GCF_000334495.1 Tupaia belangeri chinensis | reverse complement strand
CCTCCACGCTGAGGGTGCACACGGACACCCCTCTCCTCCACGCCGAGGGCACTCTGCCGTCACAAGGACATCCCCGCGGTAGGTGGGGGGTGCCGACACACCTGAGCAAGACCAGAGGCTTGAAAGGAGTGGTTAGGAAACGAAAGAAGCTTCGTTGCAGGAGGAGAGGATTTAGAGGTGACACGGAGGAGTTAATGGCAGTAGTAAGTGGTGTGTTCAGAGGGAGAACGGGGTGCAGGAGGAGTGGGGCGGCGGAGGCCGGCATGGCTACAGGAAGCTGGATCGTTAACGCCCCTGGGGCCTACAGGGTCCTTCCA
>NW_006176143.1:0-317 GCF_000334495.1 Tupaia belangeri chinensis | reverse complement strand
GGGGGTGAACAGGCAGAGAGGAGGGGGAGTCCCGGCCTCCAGTGTGGCCTACGCGCCCTGGCAGACCAGGCGGGGTGGGAGCAGGCGGGCAGGCGCCCTGGCCGTACCATGCAGGAGGACACGCCGCTGGCCCCTGCACAGACCATCACGTCGGTGATCTTGCTGCCCCAGAACTTCTTGCAGTCAGCGTTGGACAGGAGCGGCAGGGAGGCCTGCTGCAGCTTGTCAGGGGTCTTGTTGGCTGCAGGGAGAGGATGGGAGGGTCAGGGTCTCTGCCCCGGCCCACCTCGGGGTGGAGAGGACCAGGGTGGGGGGGG
>NW_006176142.1:0-317 GCF_000334495.1 Tupaia belangeri chinensis | reverse complement strand
GAAACTGTGCTTCATGTCACCAAGAATCACTGCAAGCATAAATTCATTAAATATTTAATATGAGGTGTAGCAAAATTGATTAAGAGCATAGACTTTATAAAAGACAGACTCTAAGACTGGTCAAAGTTAATTTAAATTCTCTAAACTTTGGTTTCTTCATTTGTGAAATAAACTTTAAAATCTGAGCCATATACTAGTTCTACTTTTAGTTTTTTTGTTTTGTTTTGCTTGTTTTATTGTCAGAGGGCTTAAGCACTATCCAGAGAGAGAAAACACCTCCAATTGGGACTACAATCCTTTTTCCTTCACCCTTCCAC
>NW_006176141.1:0-317 GCF_000334495.1 Tupaia belangeri chinensis | reverse complement strand
AAAAGTGTTTTTGGGGTGCTAAGGTGCAGTGGGAGTAGGAGATACAGATAAAGTTGCAAATAAGCATAAGGAGTGAAGCTGGGGCTTGTAGGCTATAGGTGAGTTTAGAAATTAATGGGTTAGCCAAAACACAAGCCTTATGTTAAAAACGCAAGACTGTTCCCAAAGGATTTAGAGTCAGCAAAAGAATGCTTGTGTTTCACTGAAACAGAGATAAGAAAGCTTTACTCATTATCACAAACCACTATGCCAGAGAAAGGATGTAGGGAGCATTCCATAATCACTGGACCGAAGTTGTCTATTACAGCAAGATTAAT
>NW_006176140.1:0-317 GCF_000334495.1 Tupaia belangeri chinensis | reverse complement strand
CAAGGGCACATGCCCTATGGCCAAAAAAAAAGAAGTAGGTACCAACTTGAAGAGGGTAAAATGAGACCATGAACAATGACACTACATTCCAAAATTATGTCCAGATTCTTTCCACATGACAGAATCAGGGTTTTCTAGTTACCAACAATTAAATAAAGTCTGGGGAAGTGGTATGTAAATTTTCCTTTAGTCAGAGAGTGAACTTGAAATAATGATCACTGTTGTCATCATCACCTTGATCTTCCTCATGCACACAACTCATTGCAGGCCGGAGGTGTGAACATTTCCGAATAGTCGTTATACCCGGTACTAAATCA
>NW_006176139.1:0-317 GCF_000334495.1 Tupaia belangeri chinensis | reverse complement strand
AGCCATGGTTGCCACAAAACTACTTTCAACATGTAGTGTTGCTGGCACGTCTACCTTTCCTCCCTCCCCATACTCTTCAGGATTCTCAGAATGAGTTTATCCCTGCCCGCTATGCCCTTGCTTAGGAAAAATTTTCTGATGCCAGGTACTTCCTGGTTGCCTCCCTCCAAAGCAAAAGCAATTGGCCACAAGCCACACGTATGCATTGCTTATGCATTTTTGCATTGCTAACACAAATGCCTGAGACTGGGTGAATTTAAGTTATGCATTCTATTAAACAGTAAAGACTAAAACATTCACTCCTTCAAAAAAAAAAA
>NW_006176138.1:0-317 GCF_000334495.1 Tupaia belangeri chinensis | reverse complement strand
CTCCTTCATGCTCCTCTTGGGATTTTAGGCAGGCCAATTTTTCTTTTTTCTTTTTTTCCCACACACATGCAATTTTATTTATTTACTGTCTTACTACATCTACTTCAAAATGTCTTCTCATGACACATATTATCTTCTTTGTTACTTTACAGGAGTTCTTTCCAACACAGTAAAATTTTTCTCATTGGGACATATGCATCTGTTGCAGGTAGAACTCAGTTCAACTACTTATCTCCTTCACAGGTGGGCTTATGTACTGTTCCATCCAATGATTCTTCTGGGTACAGACAATAGGGCCATTCTGGCTCCAGATTCTT
>NW_006176137.1:0-317 GCF_000334495.1 Tupaia belangeri chinensis | reverse complement strand
GTGCCCTTAGCCACCATGCCTCCTGCCAGCCGTGAGAAAATAACTATCTTGACCAAGATGCCACAGTCAGCAAATGGCAGAACTGGATGAGAACAGCTGGTGTCTGAGCCTGGAAACCAAGCTCTGGACACCTGCTGTCTCCTTGTGCACAGAGAACAAGCAGCAAAAGAGACTCAAGAGTAGAGAGAATGTGTTTGATTGAGTATGCTTCTGGTTTAACAATCTCATAGGACTTCACTATTTGTCATTTAATCAGTACTTGTAGAATATTTGGATGTAACTAAAATTCGAGCTGTTTCTTGGTGTTTTGAGTGTAA
>NW_006176136.1:0-316 GCF_000334495.1 Tupaia belangeri chinensis | reverse complement strand
ATGAGCAGGTAGAGGGGGTGCTCCTGCCTTTCTTGGAGGCTCAGTGCTTCAATCTTCAGGTGGGATCGGAAGCTGGTGCCACGTCACCTGATTCCAAAGGCCAGCTCAGGCAAGGTCGCTCTGTCACCGGAGCACGGCCTGTGACTCACTGCACGGGCAGGAGGCACTTTCAGCTTCCTGAATGCCTGACTGAAGAGTCCCCGCTCGGGAGAAGAGGACAAGGACACACAGATGACACTGACGTTTCTGTCACTGTCGCTCCATCCTGCTCTGGAGCGGTTTCTTCTTCCCCAACAGAAACCTTGACCCTGTTCAT
>NW_006176135.1:0-316 GCF_000334495.1 Tupaia belangeri chinensis | reverse complement strand
CCCTGGCCCGGACTCACCCAGCAGGTCACTAGGCTCTTGCATCCTCACTCCAGCTCTGTTCCTCAGCGTGTGGGTCCGTCCACAGTGCCTAGAGCTTATATCCCAGCTCCACGCTGGACCCACCCTGTTGGGACCCTCCCTTCCCCACCCACCCTGCAGTCCCCACCCCCTGAGGAGTTGCCGCTATTGATTAATCCTTTCATTATTGAGCAGCTACTGCATGCCAGGCTCTGCGCTGGGAGCCGGGAGACCTCGGGGACCAAGACAGCCTTGGTCTTGCCCCTGGGGATCCTGGCCCTGGGAGGTGGCATTCATG
>NW_006176134.1:0-316 GCF_000334495.1 Tupaia belangeri chinensis | reverse complement strand
AAATTATTTATATTCAATTAATAGTATTTTTAATCATTATTGCTAATAATGTTTAGATTTTATACAAATTTCTTTTTATGTAAGTTCTTCCTTGATTAAGTGTTCTTTTCAGAGAAATAACTATTATTGAGTCATAATCTCCTTCTTTTCCATTTTTAGCAAATAAAGATTTCTCATTATACAATAGTAAGTGTATTAAGTTCCCATTCAACATTCTCATAAATACATAAAAGGCCGACTACCGTAAAAAAGAAAAAACACCTGTCCCTGTGTGTCTACTTTTCCCTGCTCAAGATGTGAAACAAGCCATCTGCTC
>NW_006176133.1:0-316 GCF_000334495.1 Tupaia belangeri chinensis | reverse complement strand
TCTGTCTCTCTGGTGAGTGCACACACCCTCACTGTGTTTTTCAAGCTGCCGGAATCAGGATTCAAATTTTGGTTGACCATGTAGGACCTGTTGTGTTATTCTCTCAGCATTCATCACTCTCTAAGGTTTCTATTTGCTTATGTGTTTATGGTCTGCCTTTTCCCACTAGAATGCAAGCTTCATGAGGAGAAGAATTTTGACTAACTTTTCACTACTAAATCCCCAATGCCAAAATGGTGCTTGGCACATAGTAGGCATTCAATAAAAATTTGTTTGGAGGGAAGATGGTGGCTCAGCAGTAAAACATGTGACTCTG
>NW_006176132.1:0-316 GCF_000334495.1 Tupaia belangeri chinensis | reverse complement strand
CCTTAGGGGATCTTGACTTTGGGTTACTTTTAACAGCGAGACGTTAGACAGGACTTCATGACTGGGGGCTTCACTATAGGGTTAGTTAGAAGACACTTCCTATCTCCGACCGTAGGTCTAAGCAAGCGTCAGGGGAGCTGAGCGAGGGAGAGGGGCTGTGAGCCCTCCTATTGTGGTGCGGACTTCGTTTGCAGACTGGTGTATTTCACTCCTGCCTGCCAGTGGCTGATGTCCCCATGTCGGCCATTCCTCATTCCTCCGTTTCTCTAACCCATCCTTTCACCACCAAGGATTTGAAGACAGTGGAGGCCTGATG
>NW_006176131.1:0-316 GCF_000334495.1 Tupaia belangeri chinensis | reverse complement strand
AAAAATATGTTATGACTTTTCTGACGACCTAGTAGTTCCCTTCCCTCAAAACTGTTCATCTGATAGCCTTCCTTTCTAAATGCCAACTACATTTTAAATACATTTGAACATAGTTTGAGTCATCTGTGACTTCTGTCAAATTCTCACCTCACACATGCAAATTCATCAAGAAATTGGGCTGGCTAGCCTCTGGCACAGCCTGTAACGTACTGGACTGCAGAGCTGGACGCCACATCCCGAATGTGGTTCAGGTCCCTGGCCCAGTTGCCCTGAAACATGCAGATGTGTGTGCACGTGCTCAGGTTCCTGGCAAGCA
>NW_006176130.1:0-316 GCF_000334495.1 Tupaia belangeri chinensis | reverse complement strand
CTTCCTTCCCTGAACCTCCCAGGAGGGGTGGCCCTGACCCTCTGAGCTGTGGGTCATGGGATCCGACTTACAGGGATTTGAGTCCTGGCTCTGTCAACTCACCAGCCAAGCAAAGCCCTCGGAGCCTCGGTTTCCCTGTGACCCCTAAATGGAGGGACTCAGCAGGACAGGTCTGTGCATTACCCTGACTGTGGCGATGGTTTTGTGGGGATGCGCACACGGCGGTGCTTGCTAAACCAGGCACTGAACTACACATGGTCTGTCTTCGCTCCATCGTACCTCAGTGGAAGCTGTCTTGAGACTGGTGCCCAGCTCA
>NW_006176129.1:0-316 GCF_000334495.1 Tupaia belangeri chinensis | reverse complement strand
TATACACACACACAAACACACACACATATATTCTTATATACTATTACGTTGTCATAAAAGTCATGAAACATTTTGCATATAAACAGTTTTCTATCATGACTTTCCTGAGGGAATGTTATTCAAGTATCACGAAAGAAGGAAATCCTTTTGTTTGCAATAATGTGGATAAACCTGGAGGGTATTACACTAAGTGAAATAAGTCAGAAACAGAAAGACAAATATTGCATGATCTCTTCTATATGTCAAATCAAAAGTCAAATTCACAGAAGCAGAGAGTGGAATGGTGGTTGCCAGGGTCTGTGGGGTGGGACAAATG
>NW_006176128.1:0-316 GCF_000334495.1 Tupaia belangeri chinensis | reverse complement strand
ACTGTGCAGTGAGCCATGTGGTATCTAGGCACCTAAACCTTGCACCACCTGCTAGCCCCTGACCCTCTTTGTAGTGGAAGTGAATCTTCTAGTGCTGAAGCAGGGCCTAGAATCACAGCAACTACAGCAGCTCATGGCCAATAGAATCTACTATGAGCACTATTTCTCTTTACAGACAAGGATACTGAAAGCTAAGTCTAGCCTAAGTCCACACACTGATGTGTGATTAATTCATATCAAAATCCAATTCTGCCCAATTCCAAGGCTCACACATTTAACCACTGTTCTATGATTTCTTGATGGAACTTAAAATCTA
>NW_006176127.1:0-316 GCF_000334495.1 Tupaia belangeri chinensis | reverse complement strand
ACAAAGAGAGAGACCCCTAACAAGGTCCCCAACAAGGTTCTTATTTCAAAAGAGGGAATTCAGAGAAATGCGGAGTGGAGACGGGCCGAGGTAGGAAGTCGAGCCAGCCTTGGGGTCTGTGTAATGTGGCTCCCGTGCCTGCCTCAGAGGGGGAGAAATGAAGGGCGTTCGTCCAGTGCTCAGTCTCAGGGACAGTTCCTCCTCCTGTCCCCGACTGGAGTCCCTCAACACATACAGAATTGGCCGGAGGCTGGGATTGTGCAAGCTTGACAATGTGATGCCATTTACTCATTTGCACAATTTTGTCTTCATGGCG
>NW_006176126.1:0-316 GCF_000334495.1 Tupaia belangeri chinensis | reverse complement strand
GGGAGGGCAGCGCCAGGGCCCTGCAGTGGCGTACGGGCCGCAGTGTGGACCCGTCTTCTTCCTCTTTTTTCTTTTTTAATTTGGGACAGGGCAGCTGCTGGCCCCTCTGTGCTCGGGGCTGCGCCACACCCATGCCGTGCGGGTACCGCCAGATTCCGCCAGGCCTGGGGCTGCCCTGAGCTATTTCCCAAGGTGGGGGAACGGGTGCCCCGCCCACTCTGCTGGTTGGGATGTAGCCTCAGGGCCAGGTGGGGAACAACAGGACACAGGCCGATCCGCTTGGGAAGGTTCTGGGTTCACATCCCGGACCTCCCTG
>NW_006176125.1:0-316 GCF_000334495.1 Tupaia belangeri chinensis | reverse complement strand
TTCTCACTATATGATCCACTTAGGGGAAATGTTGCTCAAATATCTTACATATTTAGAGAACAAAAGGAGCATAAATTCCCATCAGTTAGCATATAGCTGAGTCTTGCACCACTTTGCCTGCAAAATTAGTTGATTGACAGACTATCCTGCAGAAGCAATTAACACAGGCTGTCTTTATCTTTCCAGGTGTTGGTGAGTGGCAAGTGGAAACAATCAAGAAGTAAGCCAGCAGACTGGTATGCAGACTTACCTGTAGATTAGCCTTAAAATGCCAACATTTATAGGAAGAGGAACTCCCACACTTATTTAAAAAGTG
>NW_006176124.1:0-316 GCF_000334495.1 Tupaia belangeri chinensis | reverse complement strand
CACAGTCAGCTATGTGGGAGTCCAGTGCATTTAACTACCACACCACCTGCCGGCCTCCATCATCTATTTCAAATCCTTAAAGTTTTTACCATTGCAACACCTTAAAGCCTATAAGGAATTATGATCAATTTTTATAATAAATTTAAAAGTTTTTAGGGTAAAAAAAAATATATATATATATAACTAGCCCGCTGGACTCAGTTTTGATCATCTCAATTTTGACAACAATATCCAAAGCACCATAATCAGGAGCCAGTGGAACGTAGGCCTTCTCACCATCAGGCCTGAAGAGGGTGTTGACCTTGGCCAATTCAGT
>NW_006176123.1:0-316 GCF_000334495.1 Tupaia belangeri chinensis | reverse complement strand
GATCTGAATAAGCCGACAGTATAGCCAATAAATCTGAATGACTACCTGTGCTCATTCAATTGGGCCAAGTTTGTTTTCCATGCCTTCTGCTTCCCTGCTTCCTCTTGACATCTATTTTACCTACACTTCTCTTCCACTAAAGAATTATATAACCTGTATAAATAAGGCATCAATTCAACAACAAATATTTCTGAGAAAATGACACCATAAGGAGCACTATTCAAAAGGTTCAATGGAAATGTATATCAGCAATCAAAATTTTGTGAAGTGTGAGTTTCTCAAGACCAGTTGGATGGGGAACCAGCAGTTAGCGTAA
>NW_006176122.1:0-316 GCF_000334495.1 Tupaia belangeri chinensis | reverse complement strand
CATAGTCATTACGCTAACTGCTGGTACCCCACAGACAAATCTTAAAAGAAGGTATAGTATCAGAGAGAGGAGCTCTTGCTGGTCTGGAAGTAAAAAATGCAAAAGAATGCCCTGTAACTATTATGGGGGCCACACTATAAGAAACTGTACATAGGTTATCTTTAGGAGCTAAGAGTAGTCCCTGGTTGAAAGCTTGTCAGAATCCAAACACCTCAGTCTTGTAGCTGTAAGAAAATAAATTCTGCAACAATCAGTGATTTTGGAAGAGAGTCTGAGCCTCAGATGAGAAACAAAGCCACAGCTGATATCATTATTT
>NW_006176121.1:0-316 GCF_000334495.1 Tupaia belangeri chinensis | reverse complement strand
TCCCCACAACTTTTCAAGCCAGTAAGAACCACCAGAGCGTGTGCCCAGCATGTACAAATCAACTGGGGAATCGAACCTGCCATCTTCCATATGGGCTGCCTTTGCTGGAGCAGAGCATTACTGCTGTGCCGTCGAGCCAGCCCACACTCCGGGCTAGGCCTGTTTTAGTCAGTGGAAACACAGATGGATAAGGTGTGGTCCTGGGCCCCCAGAGACTCAAAGTATCTGAGCGACGTTTGCTATGTCAACTCAATCACGTGTGCGGTAAAGACTTCGGTCTTGCTCTGAGAGGCCTGGCCTTTGTCCCTGACTCCAG
>NW_006176120.1:0-316 GCF_000334495.1 Tupaia belangeri chinensis | reverse complement strand
AATGGAGTGGAGATCTGTTTTCCTCAGTGAAAAGCACCAAGTGTCAAGGGCAGTAAGTGTGTGTCCTCAGAAGGGGATTCTCTTGTTTCCCTTCAGACTCTGCCTCCCTTTAGGCAGTGAGGGCTGGCAGGGAGAAACGCGCTTGGGTGAACATCACCACTAAAATCGGGACACCTTCCTACTGGGAACAAACGCCTATCGAAATCTTTTCCAGTCTTTGAGAATCTCAGCCCTCTGTCATCTTTCGGAAAATCAACCTGTTGGGCTGAAAGCATTTAGCAATAAGAATCTCAGAACTGGCAGCTTGCTTTCTCAC
>NW_006176119.1:0-316 GCF_000334495.1 Tupaia belangeri chinensis | reverse complement strand
ACCAATCTAATTATTACTCTACCTCATCCCTTCTTTTTCATTTTTGTCTATTACTTTCCCTTTCCAGAACTTAAATACAGGGTGACCACAAGGCTACTCAGAGTTGTTCAGAAACCATTCTGGTAAACTTTCTGATTAGAATTGCCCTTAGTTCAAATAGATATTTGTTAAAATTCTGGCTTGTCTGAAATTTCTATTTTATAGCTTGGAATCAGATGTGGGATCTGAAGTAAACTTCCTGGGAACCCAAGAACACCAGGTTACCAGGCACAGTACCCTGCCTCTAACTGTGCTCCCTAATCTCATCTGGGACTAA
>NW_006176118.1:0-316 GCF_000334495.1 Tupaia belangeri chinensis | reverse complement strand
GCCACCTGCCGGCCCCCTCAATGTGAGTTTTGATTGTTAGGTATTTATGTTTGGGAAAGCAACTTTTATTTGGGGGAAAAAAATGCCTTCATACACAGGAATTAGGGCCTAGATTGTAAGCTATTGCATCAGTTATGTTTGTTCCTGACTTGGGTTGTTATTTCCCAATTTCCAGGTGCTTTGCTCTTTCTTGTGTAACCCGATCGCTCCCTTGCCCTTCGGGTCTGTGTTAGACACCTGAGACTCAGAGGTGGTTTCTCCAGCTCTGAAAGCATTGAAGGAGCTGCTTTCATTCTAGAAGACAATTCCCTGCGGC
>NW_006176117.1:0-316 GCF_000334495.1 Tupaia belangeri chinensis | reverse complement strand
TGGCTGGCCATGGGGGAGTCCAGGGTCTTAACCAACGTGCTACTTGCTGGTCCATTAATTTCTCTTACTTTCAAGCTCCAAGGGGACAAAGCATTGTACCTTCATGAGCTGACAACTCCATCTTGTCAAATGGGCCATTTTATCAAAATCATAATTTATTTTTCGTTCTGCCCCTTTGGCTGGGATAAATTACTTTTCCTACATTTTGGTAAAAACAATGATCTCTGCCATAGAGTGCAGGTATTTGGCGTATGTTAAGTATGTACATAGTCTTTTGTAGTCTGACTTACTTCACTTAGCGTTAAATCTTCCATAT
>NW_006176116.1:0-316 GCF_000334495.1 Tupaia belangeri chinensis | reverse complement strand
TTGCAACATTACATTTTATTCCATAAATATATATACTATTATTTTTTGTCAAGAAATAAGTAAGTTAAAAATCCTGTAGAAGACATGATCTATGAGAATAAGGTAGTATGATAAGAAGTCCTAAGCAGTGATAGCATGATGAAAGCCTAAAGCAGATGAAATCTATACAAAAAAATAAAAAATAACTTTGTGAAGGGAAAATACTAACTATGGAATTTCAACTATGAGAGTAATACCTGCTCATGTGAAATTACCCATTGTATTTTCCTCTTTTCAGATAGTCACCATGGAACCAAGAAATGATACACAAATTTCA
>NW_006176115.1:0-316 GCF_000334495.1 Tupaia belangeri chinensis | reverse complement strand
AGAAAGAGAGAAGCAATGAGCTAAATTCTGGGGCTGCCTGGTAAACCATTTCACTGTGCCAATGACACCTGGATGCTGTCCACATTGTGCTAGCCAGGGTGTGACAGGCTAGATACTGCAGGGCCTCAGCTGCTGTTAACAGTGCTGCATGTCAGGTCCCAACCCCAACCACTCCCCAAATTGAGGCGGTTCCTTCCCAGCCCACTGCAGCCAAAAGCTTCCACAAATCACACAAGCTTGCATAGTCTTTCACTGCTCCATGTCTAAAGCTCCTTCGGAGAACTAGTGACAACTGAATTAAATACTTTTCTCCCTC
>NW_006176114.1:0-316 GCF_000334495.1 Tupaia belangeri chinensis | reverse complement strand
CTTCCATGGGAGCCATCTCTTCTCTAGCTACATTTCCTGGAACTTTATGGCCTTAGACATAATTCTTCCTAACTGCTACCTCTCCCAGCCTGCCAAGACATGGTCTTTCCATTTTCCAAACACAATCCTCTCCCTTTAGCCATGGTTTTGCTTTCTATGGATTTAGTTATCCACAGTCAACCATGGTCTGAAAATATGCATTGAAAAGTTTAAGAAATTCATTTGTGTAAATTCCGCACTGCTCTAAATAAAACGATGAAGTATCCCACCACCCTCCATTCATGCTGGGACATGAATCATCCTTTTGTCCAGAGTA
>NW_006176113.1:0-316 GCF_000334495.1 Tupaia belangeri chinensis | reverse complement strand
AAGGTGCACACCTGCCCTACTTTCTACTGTGCCTCCAGGCGGCCCGGAGTGAGCAGACTCTGAGATAATTATGAACTTTGGCTATGTGAAACCTCAAGACAGTGTTTAATACATTCTTCTTTTTAGAAACTGCTCATCGAGCATTTTGAAGCTATGCCTTAATAGATGCTAAATTCATTTTCATGCATATCAAATTGATGGGTCAAAAAGATCACAAAGTCATGTATTTGTTGGCTCTGGTTTTCATTCCATATCTGTGTATTGCCAAGAGTTTGAATTCAAAACAGATATGCCAGGGGGCCGGCAGGTAGCATGG
>NW_006176112.1:0-316 GCF_000334495.1 Tupaia belangeri chinensis | reverse complement strand
AAACATTTGAATGACAGTAGAACTCAATGCTTATATGCAAGGCATTAAAAGTGATGAGTCAAGATGGAAAAAAAGCAGTGGAAAAGATAGGGAATCTGAAGGGAATGTTACTTAATATGGGTAAGTGCCATAGTGAGAAAATGAAGAGGGAGAGTTAACTCTAAAAGGAAGGGTGAATGAAGGAAGAGCTTGCAAGAGCGGAGGTAGAAAACCTCACAGGGAAAAAAGGCATGATGGAGTTTGAAAAACGTTTGTAATAGAATATTTACCAAATTGTTCCTGAGGGTCTGCTGAAAAATAAAATAGAAATATCAAC
>NW_006176111.1:0-316 GCF_000334495.1 Tupaia belangeri chinensis | reverse complement strand
GAATTGGCTGGAAAAAATAAGAAAAAGCTTAAAAAGAACTACATGGTACCAGGTGTCTTCATATTTAAGAGCACTTAACATTCGAAAACAACTGGGTTTACATTTCACTTCCTGTTTCCCCCTTTTATTGCCCTTTAAAAAAAAATGAACCTGAAAATAACTCAGGGTCATGGCTTCCTCTATCAGAGGAGTTGGGTCTACCCATTCCCTGCTTTTCTCTACGTAAATGCCTCTGTATGTTTATTTTTATATTTATTTTTGAATCCACAGCTGCCCACACTCAGACCACACGTTCAGCCCTGTGGTTCATGGCAGT
>NW_006176110.1:0-316 GCF_000334495.1 Tupaia belangeri chinensis | reverse complement strand
CCCAGGTCCCTGGTGGGTTTGCTCCGCCCCACCCGGAAGGCCCGCCCCTCTGACTGACCCGCCCCTTTCACAGGCCCGTCCCACCTGCCTCCTGATGCCTCCTGCTGCTCTGACACGCCTTCTCCCTTCCTGCCCGCAGGTGCACGACATCTTCTACCCCTTCCCGCAGTCGGAGGGGCAGGAGGAGCTCTGCTTCCTGCGTGCCAACGAGTGCAAAACAGGCTTCTGCCACCTGTACAGGGTCACCGCCGTCCTCACGCCCCATGGCTACGACTGGGCAGAGCCCTTCAGCCCCGGGGAAGGAGAGCAGAGGCTG
>NW_006176109.1:0-316 GCF_000334495.1 Tupaia belangeri chinensis | reverse complement strand
TGGTGCTGGATGGAGAGTATCCTTGAACTTCTCAGCCACTCTGGCCTAGAATAAAGTTTCTGTAGCATGGAGATTTGGTGGTGGGGCATGGGAAATACTGATGACCTTCCTTTTGCAGGCTTCAAGTAGGAAGTAGGGGAAGAGTTCTGGGCTATACTATGCTTACAGTGGCACTTTTGTCACACAGAGCAAAGTACTGGGGAGAGAGTGGATTATGACTCAAATGTCACAGACTGGTTTTGGCAAAGCACAGTAGATATTTCTTGAATAAAATGTCTTCATTTGTTGTATGCCCTTAGAACAATTTCCAGATGCT
>NW_006176108.1:0-316 GCF_000334495.1 Tupaia belangeri chinensis | reverse complement strand
GCCCTACAGCAAAAATCTCTCAAAAAAAATAGCATGAGGAGAAACACACAAGAAACGCAGCCGCAAAACAATTAAATGAGAAATCTCAGATTGCAACTGAGACAAGGTGATGGCTGGGGTCAGATCAAAGCAGGTGCCTGGACGTGGAGGGAGGAAATGACCCTCCTAAGGCAGAATACAGAGGTCAGGAAGGACATGGAAGAAGCGACACGTGAGCTGGGTTTTGAAGGATGAATAGAAGTGCACCCGGAGGAAGGAAGAGGGATTGAAGATTAAGTGAAAGCAAAACTCCGAGCACAGAGCTGACTGGAGGCCT
>NW_006176107.1:0-316 GCF_000334495.1 Tupaia belangeri chinensis | reverse complement strand
TATATACATACATACACACACATACATACATGTCTTACCTTCATAGTTCCCATGATTCCTGGGAGATTGACAGGGATTGAAAATTAATTATCTTCCAGGACGCCTTTCAGAGGGCTTTCAGAATCACCAGCATGTGGCCTCTCTTGATAGTTGTTTCCTCCCATGGAGTGAAAATGTATAAGCCCAACTTATTTCTGCTGAGTTTTCTTTACTTCTCCAGGAACCTGTCACCCAAGTTAATACCAGAGTGATTCTCTCCTGTGCTGGAACTGTGGATCTTTCTAGTGCTAGAAATGAGTTAGCAACCTACAACACA
>NW_006176106.1:0-316 GCF_000334495.1 Tupaia belangeri chinensis | reverse complement strand
CTTCAAGATGCAGAATTTATGGAAATTATGTATCCTGACCTGGCCACTCTAACCGCATACTAGTGCCTGACTAGCTACAGCTGTAGTCAGTAAATCCTGATTATCTGTGCTAAAATAGGTGAGCTCTAGCACAAGGAAGAATAACTGTAAAAGACTGAGACTTAATCTACCCTGCAGAGTACAGAGAGTTTATTATGTTGCAAACTTGGTTTTTACAACTGGATTTAAGATCATGGCCATTTCAACTAAAGTTGTACCCCACTCTCGTTTCCAGCATTGGTTTTTTTTGTTTGTTTTTTTTTTCTTTTTTTGGAGA
>NW_006176105.1:0-316 GCF_000334495.1 Tupaia belangeri chinensis | reverse complement strand
AGCACAATTACAGCACAAAATCGCATCAAGGGCTATGTCTGAGTTGATTAGGACCAGGTAGCGCAGTAAAAATCAAACAGCCCTACCTTTAAACCAGACGATTTCTAACTTACATGAGATTCTGGATCACTGACATCACTGGTGTTCGCGTCTGCCCTCCGTGGCACTGTGATTTGCAGAAGTGGTGTTTCAGACCCTGCGAGGAGGAGAGTCACTGAGCGTTCTCCCATGCACAGCGCCTCCCTTCTCCACTTGTCTCGCATCTCTGGCCACTCTAAACTCCCGACTTCAACACACACACACACACACACACACA
>NW_006176104.1:0-316 GCF_000334495.1 Tupaia belangeri chinensis | reverse complement strand
TTTTTTCCTAATAAGCACTTTTTGTAAACATTTCAAAGACCCCTCTCCTGCTACCACTGTCATTAATACATAAACCCCTAAGTGAATTTATTTATTTCTTTATGTTTTTGTGAAAGAGTTTGTAGAACTCTAGGCAAGGAAATTCAGTGACTATTGGGCATATTCCACACCCTGTGAGCCTGTGTAATTTAAAACCCCCTGGGGAGGAGTAAAGAAGTGGTCCCCACCTTCTGCTAGTCCCCTGCCCCGCAGTGAAAATTCCTTGGCGGAAGCTGTGATATCTCAAACCTGGCTGTCACTTTGCAGGGTCATTCCC
>NW_006176103.1:0-316 GCF_000334495.1 Tupaia belangeri chinensis | reverse complement strand
ATTTTCTATCACCACCATAATGTACTACCACAAATTTGGTAGCATAACCTAACACAAATGTATAATATTATAGTTCTATACTTGAGAAGTCTAGCATGAGTCTCATTAGGCTAATATCAAGGTGCTGGCTAGGCTACATTTCTTAATAAGAAAATTGCTATTCCTGCCGTTTCCATCTTCTAGAGAGCACCTGCATTCTTTAGTTTGTTGCTCCTTGTCTTCTTTTTGAAAGACAATAACATACTAACCCTCCTAACCTTGCTTCCTTTGTCACAACATTTCTTTTAGTTTTCTTCTTTTACTTTCAAGAACTTTT
>NW_006176102.1:0-316 GCF_000334495.1 Tupaia belangeri chinensis | reverse complement strand
TGCTGTGAGCCACTAGACAGAGGCTCAGGCTGGTCCAGCTGAATCTTGCTGAATCTGGTTTCCTCTGGTAGGTATTCTGCAGCTACAAGGGGAGAAGTGGTCTAAAAATAGAGTCAACATGAGGCAGTGAACCAAGAAGACAAGAGCAAAAGCAGACAAAGACATTGTTTGACCCCCTGACTGCAGCCATGTCTGCAACTATGTCTCCCCCGAAAGTGGCATATTCCCTTTTAGGCTTAAGCCTAGTTGAATCAGGTTTTCAATTTATCCTGACACAAAGAATCTTTTTCTTTTCTTTTTTTTAAGAGAGAGATTT
>NW_006176101.1:0-316 GCF_000334495.1 Tupaia belangeri chinensis | reverse complement strand
ACGTGTCTGGCCACTCCCCCCTTCAGAGTCCTGGCAAAGATACACCCAATGCACTGGCACATATCCAATGGCTAGAAGAAGCCCCTGCTGAAGATGTCACAGGATGGCTTCACGGGAAAATGAAACAAGTAGGGCAAAAGGACCTTATGGGAAGTAACGAATACTGGGAAATCCCTCTAAAATACTCGGGCATTGTAACAGCTTGCAATGAATGCTCGGAGTGTTCGGAGTGCCATCCCTGCTGGTTACTGACAGAACAGGGACACACCAGAAGGGGCAGGGAGCCCCTGACCTGATGGCACACAGACTGTATCGG
>NW_006176100.1:0-316 GCF_000334495.1 Tupaia belangeri chinensis | reverse complement strand
AAAAAAAAAAAAAGAGGAGATCACTTAGTGACAACAAATTGTGTGAAAAAGATAAAATTAGTCCTGAATCTGACAAACAGATTATGTAAGAAAAGTCAGAAATTGGTAAGAACCTGATTAAAGAAGAATTAGAGAAATGATTAGTTTACATTTGAGGTTTTAAAATTATATTGTGGCTTATTGTAGAAAAATGAATGTACTAAAGAACTCTATTGTTATTATTAAAGAAAGTCAAGATACAACTTGAAAATAACTTCTACTCATTTTTATATTTATTGGGCTTCAGCTTATCAACCAATATTATAATAAGGAGTGA
>NW_006176099.1:0-316 GCF_000334495.1 Tupaia belangeri chinensis | reverse complement strand
AGGCATCTCTTCGTGAAAGCGGTGTCAGGGCAGGAACTCACCGAGGGCTTCCGACGGGCTGGGCATTCTGACAAGGGATCTACAGTGTGTTTCACTCAGCCCCCAGACCACGCTCCAAGCAAGCACTGCTACTATCTCCATTTTACATAAAAGGAAACCGAGGCACAAAGAAAGGAATTTACTTGCTCGATGTCTCAACTAGAAAGTAGCAGATCTGAGATTAAAATCAAGGCTGTCCCAAGCCCTGGTGTCAGCAGCTTTTTAAAATTATTATTATTTTTAATTTTAGAGGGTGCATGCACTCACTGGAGAGAGA
>NW_006176098.1:0-316 GCF_000334495.1 Tupaia belangeri chinensis | reverse complement strand
GAGTTTCCCCAGTGTTTTCCAGGAGCAGTATAGGAGAAAGTTTTCCAGACCTCACTTTTAATGCACACCCTGCACATACAGAAATTATTCTTTATGTTTAGAATCTTGTTTAAAGTAGTAAGTGCGACAATTCAAACAAAGCACATGCTTTACCAGTTTGGGTTTTTCAATGATATTTTTTGCTTTCTAGGCAAGTAGGATTTCCACGAGCTTCGACACATATTTTCGAATCCTTGCTATCTTTAATTAATCAGCAACTAGTTCTATGAAGGCCTGCAACATTAAAGAGAAAGAGGGGGACCAGCAGTTAGCATAA
>NW_006176097.1:0-316 GCF_000334495.1 Tupaia belangeri chinensis | reverse complement strand
GCAGGCAACAAGAGCTAATATGTGCAGTAGGGAGGTGAGGATTTGCCCTACAACCCTGTGACTTAAAGAAGAAACACCCAGGAAGTCACGAAGAGTGTTGGTGGTGGCTGCCTCAGGGGAAACTAACCAGAGATGGGGTGGCAAATCAGGGGGCAGTTTCTGCTTTTATTTGCCTCATGTACCTATTTGAATTATTAAACCACAAGTATCTAATGTGTGACAACGTCAGGTCCAATGTACCTAGCAAATCTAAACCTCTAGGGGATCCCTGGCCTCAGTGTTTTTAGTCTTTTTGCCTTGTGCTCCCAAGATTGCA
>NW_006176096.1:0-316 GCF_000334495.1 Tupaia belangeri chinensis | reverse complement strand
AAATAAAAAAGAAAAAATCGGCCATTTTTCTGAGCCTTGACCTGTAGTGCAACACAGTTGTGGTGAAGTGGGGCTGAACACCCGGGGACAGTGGGACAGTTTCTAGGTATGGACATAAAGTTTAACAGCAAAAGGACCCCAGAAAAGTAACTTTATCATAACTTAACAATACTTCCTCCTAATACTGGAGGCATTAAAGGAAGATAATTCATGTTAATGGCCATAGGAGCACTGCACTACAGAATGTGCACACAGAATGCTAACTATTCTTATCAGTATCATATTAATAGTATCACATTAGCTATACTAAGCAAAA
>NW_006176095.1:0-316 GCF_000334495.1 Tupaia belangeri chinensis | reverse complement strand
TATTTGTACATTTTATTTGGTTAAAAGGTAAATAGCTATTGTTTAGTTAAAGGTTGTCAGAAAGAAGCTTAAATAATTAGAAATATAAATTATTTGATGACCAAAATGATTTTAAAAGTTTAATATTACAAAATAGCTATTTTATGTACATATATCTAAACATAAGAATGGACATATCAACACTGCATGAAAATGTCAAAAAAGGAAAAAAACACAATTTTTTATCAAGTGTTCCAGCTTCTTGATCCTGGTTACATTTGTTTTCACTTGTCAGAAAAACCAGAATTCATCAATTTACCTCATCTTCTCATTTTCC
>NW_006176094.1:0-316 GCF_000334495.1 Tupaia belangeri chinensis | reverse complement strand
GTTTGTTTGTTTGTTTGTTTTTGAGAAGGAGAGAGAGAGAAAGGTATTTAAAATGATTGTTCTTTATTGCTACTATAATAAATGGTCAATTTAGATTATTTTTCTCTTCGGAAATCAATTTTGGTAAGTTACACTTTTCCAGGAAATTATCTGTCTAACTTGATTTCCAAATTCATTTGCAAAGCTGGTAATCAAAGACAGAGCCACTGTGATTATTTAGATTTTTTTCTGTGACTATTTCGTATTTCTATGTTTGTGCCCCCACTTCTTGATTATAGAATTTAGAATTAAGATTACAGAATTATAGAACTAAGAA
>NW_006176093.1:0-316 GCF_000334495.1 Tupaia belangeri chinensis | reverse complement strand
AGGTGGCATAGTAGCTAAGGCACTGGATTCCCACATCCTCTATCCCCTCTGTGACCTCGTTCCACCCTCTTCCCTCCTCTGCAAACTTCAACCACACTGGCCTTGTTTTCACACTCTCACACGCCCAAGTTCCTGCCACCCCAGGCCCTTTGCACCTGCTGCTTCGGCCTGGAATACTCTTCCCCTCAGGAGCATCGCTTCCTGAGACAGGCTCTTCCTGTTGGCGGGAGGCCCCCACGTCTTTCCCCGCTTGATACGTCAACTTCCCATAACTAGCCTCAGTGGGTCTTCCTGCACCTATGGGGACCATGACACA
>NW_006176092.1:0-316 GCF_000334495.1 Tupaia belangeri chinensis | reverse complement strand
GGCCTGCACCTTGCACTGCCCACTTGCACCCACCTGGGCGGCCTGCCAGTGTTGCAGCTACTACCTCATGCCTACCTGGCTCAGCCCACCCTTGCCCCAGCTCAGCCCCCCTCTGTGTGAGGCCAGAGAGGTTGTGGTAGGTCAGGGAACATGGCTGCTGACTGGGGGAGGAGGGGGTTTAGCACTGCTTCTGCAGGTACCTGGGCTGTGGTACTGCCTCTGAGCAGCCCCTACAGAGAGAGGAATCAGGTGACTGTAGAGGGTGGGCGAGGGGAGGAGGGAGGAATTTCTAGTCTGCATGGTTTCTACTTGCAAA
>NW_006176091.1:0-316 GCF_000334495.1 Tupaia belangeri chinensis | reverse complement strand
AGGTGGGGACGCAGCAGGGAGACATGGAGAGCGAGAGTGACAAGGAAGGGGCACAGAGGGGCGGGAAAGAGGGCACAGGCTGCAGGATGGACAGAGGGAGAGCCTGGCCGAGAAAGGGGCAGAGAGAAGGTGGAGGGGAGGCAAAGCATGCAGGAGACCACGAGAGAGAGGACTGGGAGGGGGCAGGCGACAGTGAGAGGAGTGGGATGGTGGCTGGAGGGACAGGGCACTGAGTCCGAATGAAGCAGCTCCATCAGTCGTGAAGACACAGGGAGGGCCTGCCCGCACAGCTGGATGGGGCTGGGGGCCCGTGAGG
>NW_006176090.1:0-316 GCF_000334495.1 Tupaia belangeri chinensis | reverse complement strand
ATGGAAGAGAGGAGATTGTGGCATGGCCATTTTTTCCAGGGTGTACTTTCATGTTTAGAAATAGGTAAGAAGCAGCAACTGATAGACTAGACCAAAAGGACTAAGCTCCATGGCAACCTGAAAGACTACTGACATTTCTATCTACACTATAATTTTCAGCTCTACTAACTGTTGTAGGTGAGGCTGAAGGAAAATTAGGTTAGATGAATACTCAGCTTCCTGGGTTTTGGTTAGGATGACTGCTAGTATTAATGGTAGGGAATGAGGCATATTTGTTTGCATTTTATAAATGCCGTTCTTTTTTCTTTTTTTTTTT
>NW_006176089.1:0-316 GCF_000334495.1 Tupaia belangeri chinensis | reverse complement strand
GAACACAGAGCTTAAAATATGTTTTGAGAGAATATAAGTGGTTCAACCTCATTTGAAATTGCTTTCTATATCATTTTGACAAAAAACATAATTTTGATGACATAATTGTGAATGTGCAGACACACCAGTGATTATTCAGTCTTAAGACTTTCCATGAAAATAATAATTAAGTAAAGGAAGAAATGAATTTTATTTTTTGAAGTTCTGCAACAGATGAGATTTCATGTTGATAAATCTTTGTAGTGTATCAGCAATTGGTTTATGATTCAAGAGTCAGAATATTAGAGAGTATTCAAATTCATAGTTTTTTTTTTTT
>NW_006176088.1:0-316 GCF_000334495.1 Tupaia belangeri chinensis | reverse complement strand
CAGCAAAATATCCATTATGCCATCTGCTGGTACCATGTGTGCTTAATTTTGTGTGCTCTTCCCCTCAAAATATAAAGTGAGGCACTGTGTCTTCATAAATATTCAAATTTGTTGTGGTGGTTTTGTACTGGGTCAACTTAGCTAAGTTGCAGCTATATAAATCCAAATTCCTACCCTACATAGCTCCTAATTACAACAGGACCACAAGAGTAATTTTCTCAAGATTTGGAAAACAAAATCAAGGCAGATGTTACAGGCTGCAGGTCGGTAGAGCACCAGGCACTGTAGCAGTCTACACCTGCAGTGATGAGTGCAA
>NW_006176087.1:0-316 GCF_000334495.1 Tupaia belangeri chinensis | reverse complement strand
GAAATGCCATCTGGAGCTCATATAGCTCCACCCGGGGATACCCACCATCAAGTTGGAGGCCTACGGCTGGACCCCACTCCCACCTGGCCCTCAGACCCAGGAAGAAAAAGAAGGAGGAGGGCTCCAAGGCTCGCTCTGACACCTCAGAGGTTTCTCTGATGAAGACCACGCAACAGAAAAACGAGGTAGATTCCACCACGGGGCAGGCAAGAACACCCCCAAAGAGCCCATCCTCAGCTGATAGTTCCAAGCTCCGAAAACGTAAGTTTCCTTTGCTACCTCGGAGGCGGGGGGACCCTCTGCAGCTGCCGCCACC
>NW_006176086.1:0-316 GCF_000334495.1 Tupaia belangeri chinensis | reverse complement strand
ACTAGCCAGTGCATGTGATCTGAGGCCCCTGATTTGGAAATAGAGCCTTAGGTCAGTGCTGGTTTTCACACTGCGGGGCGTGATGTGAGCTGTGAAGCCGAGTTGGGGGCTCATCAGAAGTGTTCTGTAATGAGGGAAACAGTAACCACCACAGCGCCCCTCGTGGGCAGAGAATGAGCACTGTTGTGTGAGCGTTTTGCCTGTTTTACAAATGTGTTCCGTACACCTAAGTGCAGAAGCAATTTCTTCCCAGAGTTGTAATTTAAAACACACACACAAGGGGCCAGCAAATGGTGAAATGGTTATATCGCTGGAC
>NW_006176085.1:0-316 GCF_000334495.1 Tupaia belangeri chinensis | reverse complement strand
AGAATGTCATGGAGAAGAGACTTTCATAGTGAAGAAACAGTAAGAATCTCGGTCCTAAAACTAGCTAGACCAGTGAACACTTGAATGGAAATTGACTAGTCGAAGCAGAGTGGGTAATGGGAGAGTAGAATGTGGAGAGTTTTGAAAAGTCTGCAGGGGTCTGACAACAGAGTCATGGAAGAGCTTTGGGTTTTATTTGAAGTGTAACTAGGTGCTTAATGCTAATTCTAAATAGGGTTTTAAGCAGTGGAGTAAAAGATTATAAATTATATACAGGAGCTTCAAGAAGACTGGAAAAATTAAATTAAAAATTCCA
>NW_006176084.1:0-316 GCF_000334495.1 Tupaia belangeri chinensis | reverse complement strand
TCTGTGTCACTTGGAGAAATGAGCAGACGTGAAGTGCTGAGTGCTCCGTGGGGTTTCCTGCTTCCAAATGAGGCAGGCCTAGGTTACGGTTCAGGAAGAGGACCCAGCTCCGAGAGCGAGCGCGGACGGCCTAGGCTGAAACCCATTCACTGCTGGAGGACCTGGAATGAGCCATGAATTCCGAGTGGCTCCTGGCCCAGCCGTGGCCAGGTGTGCCGCTCCACTGCTCAGCGGGCTGAGTCCTCGCAGCAGGCCCGGTTTGAGTCCCCGCACACCCTGGAAAGCGGGGTGCAGCGGCAGGCACCTGGAGCACAGC
>NW_006176083.1:0-316 GCF_000334495.1 Tupaia belangeri chinensis | reverse complement strand
TATGTATGCATATATATAAAATTATCTCAAGGAAGTGCAAACATATTTTTTTCCTGGAAGCCATTTGCAAAATCTTAATCTACAATATTTAGAGGCCAGTAACCAAAAGGACAGAAGTTGCTAGAAGGCTAACAAGCTAACCAAAAGCTTTTTACAAGAGTCTCATGGAGGTAGGAAAATTTTGTAAATGGAGATCAGAGCCTGTCATTCATAAGGATATCTGGTAAACATCCCAGCTTTTCAACTAAGAACAGTGAGGGCTAAATCCAGGAAAAGGGGTAAAGAGGAAATAGAAAAGTACCCACAAAGAACAAAA
>NW_006176082.1:0-316 GCF_000334495.1 Tupaia belangeri chinensis | reverse complement strand
TCATAAAAATAAGTCCGTTATTATAGCTCATTTGTCATTGAGATGGTGCCTGCCTGCACATGTTGAAGTTGCTCAACCTGTTTCCCAAGGGACCACACTGAAATTTCCAGCAAATTTTAAAGAGATACAGGATACTGACTTCTGAAAAGGCCACATTATTTCACCTTGATTGACTTATTGTACAAGAGCCCACATCCTTGAATTATGCTTTTAATAAGCTTTTCCTTGCATTCATCTGAGTTTAGTCCCACCAGCCCCCTGTGAAATAGATAGGAAAGGAATGGCCATTTCACATAGGAAAGTCATGCTCAGTGAG
>NW_006176081.1:0-316 GCF_000334495.1 Tupaia belangeri chinensis | reverse complement strand
AACCTCTCAAAAAAAAAACCAAAAAACAAAACTACAGCAAATTTCCAATGGTCATTATTTGTTTTTAATGTATAATAAATTCCTATTCTGTCCCTAGTTTATTAAAGGCTCTTAAAAGAGTTAAAAGAAAAGTTCCTGTGTATATACATTTATGAAACACTGTACAGACAAATAAGACTGACCATAAAATAGGAAATGTTGTGTTTAAATATTTCACGTCTGGAGGACACCCTGCTCGCCTGGCGAACATGGCCGCTGCCCGCTTACCCCCTGGCGACGTTAACACTGAAGCAGTTCATGAGAAGGCAACAAGTTC
>NW_006176080.1:0-316 GCF_000334495.1 Tupaia belangeri chinensis | reverse complement strand
GGATTTTGGGCACACACGCACACGCACTCGGTAAGATTCTCAGGCCACTGGATCCGGGACTCAAGCCACGAAGCAGGGCGTGTGTGATCGGCACTTTCACCGCCAACAGCTTGCCACTTTGTTCAGCCAAACCAGTACGTCTGTAGACACACTAATGGAGGCAGGGCATCTATTAGCTAAGAGCACTGTCATGAGCCGCCGGGAGGGTGTGAGAGGGGGCTGGAAACTGGGAGAGTGAGAGCCTTACCCATGTTTAAATTAGCAAACAATGTCTAGATTAATCAAGGAGCAGTAGTGCCAGGACTTTATTTGGAGA
>NW_006176079.1:0-316 GCF_000334495.1 Tupaia belangeri chinensis | reverse complement strand
TGCAAGTGCCCTCTGGCAATTAAAGAAGAAAAAATTATATATCAGCACTATCTAGTCACATTTTTCTACAGAACTCTTTCTCACTTTTAATTTAGTTTTAAAAATGTCTCAAACACATCTGGTAAGAGCCAATGTCTTTTTATAACATGCTGCAAAGGAGGGCCAGGAGTTCTGGCTCCCAGCTGGTGAAAGGTAAGGAATCTTGGGGCAATGTGGCTTGTGTCAGAGCAAATGGCACCTCCTACGGTACCCTGTGTGACTATCATCTTTGGATCTCCTGAAAAATAGTGGCTAGTTGCCATCTCAAGAGATTCTG
>NW_006176078.1:0-316 GCF_000334495.1 Tupaia belangeri chinensis | reverse complement strand
CAGAGATGTGGAAGGGTGGTTCTACTTTCCCTGAATGTCCCTGAGAAAAGGGAACACCCTCCCTTCCTCTCTGCCCACCTCTTCCCCTGGCTCCTCCACAGCCATTGGCCCCGTATTCCCAGTTCCCTTCAGGACGTTTTCTGAATATCCTCAAATAGCCTCTAACTCAATATGTCTAAAAACAAAACTCATTGTCTTCCCACTCAAAATGTCCTCCTCTTCTCTGCCTGCCAACCGCACTCAGTAGTGTCTCCAGTCTTCCTAGCTTAGGTCTTTGGCTCACCCACCTTCCAAGCTTCCTTCCCTTGGTGTGATT
>NW_006176077.1:0-316 GCF_000334495.1 Tupaia belangeri chinensis | reverse complement strand
GCTGTATTGTAATTGCAGCCCCATGCCATAATCCCAACCCAATGTTATTTATAATACATGTGTGTGTGTGTGTGTAAAATTTCTTGAATTACCTATACATATTTTTTTTTCTTTTCATTAGAAACTGCAGGCTCAAATATACAAGTTATTTTTTCTGTTTTGTTTGCTGATGTATCTCAAGTCCTAGTACAGAATCAGTAATGTGAGTTGAATTACTGATGGCGTTCTCGGAGCGAGGGAGGAGGAGGAGCAGAAGCTGCAGGCCTTTAGCTGGTCCGAATTGCCCCATTCCTTCCTAGTCCGGTAACTCCGTCTC
>NW_006176076.1:0-316 GCF_000334495.1 Tupaia belangeri chinensis | reverse complement strand
AGGGCGCAGACTGTCCTGTATCAGAGGAAGGTGGGCCGTGACGCTTGCCATCGCAGAGAGGCACCTTACCCAGGTTGTGCCGTTTCGACTTGGCGTGTTCGTGGATATGTTTCTTTGTGAAGCAGCCAAAGAAGACACAGTAGAGGCAGGAGTGAAGCCTGCTCAGGTGGACGCCACAGACGTGGCAAACGCAGGACTTGGCCTAAAATTCAGAAGAGAATTAGTGAACGTGACGTCACCTTCTGTAAAGCTCCCCTAAGCACCACCTGGAGTCGCTCCAGGCCTGCGCAGGAGCCAAGGCGGGGCTCTGCAGACC
>NW_006176075.1:0-316 GCF_000334495.1 Tupaia belangeri chinensis | reverse complement strand
ACACCCTATAGCAAAGATCTCTCTTAAAAAATCTCAGTGTCAGAAGACATATTTCTTAACTTCAGATCTTACTACAAAACTACAGTAATCAAGAATATGTATTATTGCAAAAAGTATAGTCATAGAAATCAATAGAATATAATTGAGAATCTAGAAAACAGCCTTCACATTTGTGGTCAGTTGATTCTGACAAGTAGATCAAGACAGTTTATTGGGGGAAGAATATTTTTTTTCAATAAATGGTACTAGGACAACTGGAATATATACACTCAAAACACGTGTGCACAGGACCAGCAGTTAGAGTAATGGCTATGAC
>NW_006176074.1:0-316 GCF_000334495.1 Tupaia belangeri chinensis | reverse complement strand
CACCCTTACCCAGGCCAGAGTCGAGGGTCTCACACCGACATCCACTAACCTTCCTGCAGACCCTCCTCATTCACCTCGCAAACGTTCGCCAGGGACCCGCTTTGGCGAGCCCAGGGCATGCTATGGCAAATCAGGCAGACAGGGCCCTGGCTCTGATGGCACCGGGGGTGACAGCTATGAGCTAAAGGATCACGAAGATGCACATGTAGCAGAAAGGAACAAAGACTGGTCCAAGGAGGCCAGGGGAGTCGAATTACAAATCTGGACATTCTCCCTCATGTTAAGGGAAGGCCCCCTCTTCCATGCAGGCGCCCTG
>NW_006176073.1:0-316 GCF_000334495.1 Tupaia belangeri chinensis | reverse complement strand
CTAAGGGAAGTTTTCCTGCTGTACAGTGTGTGCCTGTCTGACGAGCTCGTCCCTGCTGGGACCACGTGTGCCAATCTGAGGGATGGTGTCTATGCTGGGGCAGTGTGTTCCTCTTTCAGGCAAGGTGTCCACATTTGGGCACTGTGTGCCTGTTTGATGAAAGAGTTCCATGCTGGGACAGTATGTGCCTTTCTGAAGGAAGTTGTCCACGTGGGGGCCATTTGTGCCTCTCTAAGGAAACATGTCCATATTGGGGCAGTGTGTGCCTGTCTGAGGGAAGAGGTCTCTGCTGTGCAATGTGTCACTCTCTTATGGA
>NW_006176072.1:0-316 GCF_000334495.1 Tupaia belangeri chinensis | reverse complement strand
TTTTTTTTTTTTGAATGAGAAAAGGCAGAGTTTAATTTCTTAGAGCAGCTATTCTAGATTGGTTTTGTGTTTAATAGAATGAACTGATTGAATGCACGTGGAGAACTGAGTATCTATAGCCCAAGAGTCATTATGGACATATAGGAGTAGAGACTTTGGTAAATTAGAAACAAGCTAAAAGCAAACTTAAGATGAATTTTAATCTCATTCAACATAGAAAGGACACTCATGGTAGGCCAGAGGAAACCAATGAACAAAATTCTCTTTCCTTAAAAGATGACTTCCTGGGGCCAAAGGTGACATGGTAGTTAAGATG
>NW_006176071.1:0-316 GCF_000334495.1 Tupaia belangeri chinensis | reverse complement strand
TGGTGAGCACACTCATCCGATAGCAAAAATCTCTCTTTTTAAAAAAATAAAAAAGAATCTCAGAATAGGACTGGCTTTGTAGCACAATGGTTAGGTGCTGTGCAGAGAGCCAGATCCCATTCAGGAGGCCACAGCTCAAATCCTGGGTTTGGCAGCTTGAAAAACACACCTGGTGTGTTTGCACATATGCCTGAAATCCTGACAGGAAGGAGACATGGAGGAAAAGGATTGTGGTGTGAGCACACCTCATTAAGGGATGTGCCCTCTCTCTCTGGAGAGTGCATCCGCTGTCTGACAGTTTAAAAACTATGTGTAT
>NW_006176070.1:0-316 GCF_000334495.1 Tupaia belangeri chinensis | reverse complement strand
AAAAAAAAAAAAGAACCATTATTAAAAACTATATAAATGGAGTAGAGCAGTAGCTCATTCTAAAATCAAATGACTAGGACACAACCTAAAAGTGGAAACTTCAAGACTATAGAAGATATAATGCCAAATTCTGCACATGTTTGTCAAAGCACATTTGCCATGAAATGTTTTTATTACCAAGTATTTCCCTCTTTTTGCAATATTTTCCTCTTTGGAGTTTTGTAAAAATGGATGGGCTTTCCTATTTTTGTTTTAATTTATTTTTTTCATTTACTGTGTCTTTTGTTTTAAAAATTATCTATTTAATTTTATTTAT
>NW_006176069.1:0-316 GCF_000334495.1 Tupaia belangeri chinensis | reverse complement strand
CTTGAACTGCAGTTGACCACACGGGAGTCCAACATGACCATTAAAACCACCTGCTAGTCCCACCATGTGATATTTTTAAAGGTTTTGCTCTATTTTATACACCATTTCTATTTTTTTCTCTCTGTTTGCTTTAGTCTCTCCTTCACAATGAAAGTTTCCCTCAAATGACTGGTAATTTTGGCTCTCCATATTTTGGGTTGAAAGCTTTATGTGCCTGGTGGATGTCATGTAATGGAGATCACATGTAGGAAAGTTTAGTGGCCATTGACTCATCATTAGGCATGTCCAGGTAGCTTATCTTTGGGGTTCTACTTCT
>NW_006176068.1:0-316 GCF_000334495.1 Tupaia belangeri chinensis | reverse complement strand
TTAAATAAATAATTCCTAATAAAGAAAAAGATCAGATTCAGCAGTGTCTGGCTTCTTTCACTTAGCACAATACTTTCAATGTTCATTCATGTTATAGCATGAATATTTACTTCATTCTTTTTTATGGATAAATTATATTCCATTGTATGGATATACCATATTTGTTTGCTCATCAGTTGATGGGCATTTGTTTTGTTTTCATTTCAGGTTATTATGAATAGGGCTGCTATGAACATTCATGTAGGAGTTTTTGTATAAACATACCTCTTTTATTCTCTTGTATACATACCTAGGAGTGGAATTGCTGAGTCACATG
>NW_006176067.1:0-316 GCF_000334495.1 Tupaia belangeri chinensis | reverse complement strand
AGAATTAGAGATCGCTTAATCAGTCACCAATTTCCACGTTAGAGATGATGGCGTTAGTTTTACCTAGAAAAGTGCTTTCCTCTTTCTGCATGAAAACAAAAGTATATGATTTTATATACAAGTATGTGTCAAAGACTTAAAGCTCATTTGAATTTAAAACAAAGAAACATTAATAAACACATTTTAGTTCAACCTAGTTTATCTATGCATATGGGTGTAGATGTTAGCATAGGTTTCTGTTCAACTAAATTATCAAAGCACGGAATGGAAATATATTAGAAACTAGAGTGGGGGCCAGCAGGTAGCATGGTGGTTA
>NW_006176066.1:0-316 GCF_000334495.1 Tupaia belangeri chinensis | reverse complement strand
ATGCTGACTTTTGAAGCAAAAAGAGCAAATTCATAGCCCAAATTTTGTTCTTCCTTGGTATTTTTTCTGTTCCTCCCACTGGACACATAGGTAGAAACTCTAATGTGCCATTAGCAGAGACAGCTGACAGACAGGAGGGCCCAACATGTGTGGAGGCTCTGGATTTTATATCCGCTCACCTGACTGCTGGCTCACTGAATGTCAAAGAGACTCCTGCAGTCTGAGCCACCTGTGATGTGGATGAACCAATAACCCTCGTCTCCTCAGTTTACACCTCAGAAATCTTCAGCTACGTTGTTAGTCTTCTACTCCTCAC
>NW_006176065.1:0-316 GCF_000334495.1 Tupaia belangeri chinensis | reverse complement strand
TTTTAACAGTGGATTCAAACTATTAGAAGAATGTAATAGAAGATAAGCCAGAAGCAACACAAGTGTGAGGATAAAATCACTTTTTAGTAAATATCTGGACTAACATATCAAAATGGAGAATATAAATTACAACATATACAATCTGTTTTTTCAAAGTTGGTTTTAGAGAACACAGGGCAAGCCCCATATGCTAGTGGTTAAAGGGAGCCAGATAGCACATGGCCAACTATGGCTGGAATTCCAGCCCGGCAGCTTCACACTTGGTGTATGTGTATGCATACCTGCCCCAAATCCTTATAGGATGGAGAAATGGAGA
>NW_006176064.1:0-316 GCF_000334495.1 Tupaia belangeri chinensis | reverse complement strand
TTTTTTTTTTTTTTCTTTTCTTTTTGGACGATCGGCCAATTCTTTACTCGCTAGTTTCTGTTTTCTGTGGATTAGGACCAGAAATATGGAGCCATTTACTGAAGCTTTATGTACCAGATTTCTATTTGGTCCATGAAGTCACACTGCAAGCAGGTCTTACTTGTTATGTTCCTAACCTACTTTAACATTAAGCAATAGTTGGAGCTTATTTGCACTATTGTGTTATTCAGGATTTTAAAATGACTTGGCATATTGATGGCTGAATACTCTGGGACCTTTTTCTTAATGTTTAATACTTTAATTATAACTTTTTTTT
>NW_006176063.1:0-316 GCF_000334495.1 Tupaia belangeri chinensis | reverse complement strand
TAACCATTATGCCATCAGCTGGTCCCAAATTATTATTTATTTTCTACCAGGTCTGAGTTTATTTCATTCCATTCTCATCACAGCTGTGAAGTAGTAATATTGTATCATACTCTATTTTTGGTTAACTGTTTCATCTCTACATATTGAAAAATGCTAATTATTTAATACTAAATAAATATTGTTTACTAATGTCTAGTCATGAATTTAAATATTTTATATTTTAACAGTTTATACTGAAATAGAAAAACACATACATTTACACCGAAAAATACATAAAGTAAAAATGTAAAACTTGATCGAGTATTATAACACCAAC
>NW_006176062.1:0-316 GCF_000334495.1 Tupaia belangeri chinensis | reverse complement strand
GCTGAGTTGTTCTAACAACAACAACAAAAAATTGTGTCTACTTCATAAGGTCATTAGATTTATATAAATTAACATGAGTATGTGTTTACAGCAATATTGATTAAAAAAACTAAAAAATTCTGTATAATTATGTGCTACTGTTGTTATTATTTATGAAATAATACTATGAGATAGATCCTTGAAATACATTGTCTCATTTAATCTTCCAAACAACTCCATAGGTATTAATCATTTTTTCCATTTTTGTAGATGGGTAGTTCAAAGTAAAAGAAAGTTAATACACTTCTAAGACCAAACAGTTAGTAAAAGAGCAGAA
>NW_006176061.1:0-316 GCF_000334495.1 Tupaia belangeri chinensis | reverse complement strand
TTGTGAAAGAAAACATAAACAGTGCTTTGCTCAGAATATAGTTAAGTACTCATTAAATACATTAATGACTTTAAATGACAGAAACAAATTATCTTTTGCTTCTGGAGGTCAGAAATAAATGGATTTCCCTAGGACAGAACCAAGATGTCGAAGGGCCACACAACTTCCAGGGCTGTAGAGGAGACTCCATTGCTTTGCTAGGCTTCTGGACCCTTCCTCTGTATTTGAATTTTGCAGCATCTTCAAATCATCCTGCTTCTACCTTCACATCATTTTTATTTTTCACTATGATTTCTTCCTTTTCTTTTTTCCTTTC
>NW_006176060.1:0-316 GCF_000334495.1 Tupaia belangeri chinensis | reverse complement strand
ATTTTGCATGTGGTGAATCACACCAAAATAAGACATACAGATTTTTACATCCACGTCCAAGTCTACCCCCCAGAATAGGCAAGGTCAGGAGTTCTTCAACATCTACCAACTCATAATTATTCCCTCTCTCCTTCTAGATAACCTTCCTCCTTGTCTTGTTTCTGTTTGTTTGTTTGTTTGTTTTAATTTCGAGATTGTGTTCACTCGGCAAAGAAAGGGAGACTAGCAGGGGGAGAAACACCCTCAATGGGGCATGGCCATGACACAATCTCTTCTCCGCCATTGCTCCATCCTGTTGGGATTTGGAGCACACATG
>NW_006176059.1:0-316 GCF_000334495.1 Tupaia belangeri chinensis | reverse complement strand
TGTGTGTGTGTGTGTGTGTATACGTGTGTGTTTGTGCGTACGTGTGTGTGCACAGTTTTGCTATGTCATGAACCTCCTGCCTCAGTCTCCAAAGTCGCTAGAATTATAGGCACATACCATGGTATGTGGCCTTTAGGGTGGACCAGGGATAGAACTCAGGCCTCCTATATGGTCCTAGCCTGAGGAATGCAATGTCATAGTAGCATGTACCAATTCAGCCGGGTTGAGCAGGTCCTTATTTTCTAATACAATAAGATGTTCCAGGCTCAGAGCCAGCAGGTGGCTTGGTGGTTAAGGATACTGGACTCCCACATGG
>NW_006176058.1:0-316 GCF_000334495.1 Tupaia belangeri chinensis | reverse complement strand
AAAAAAAAAAAATTGGAATTCATACATACCTTTCTCAAAAGATGTACTCCTATAAACTTTTGGAAGACCCTTTATAATGGGATTAAACTAGAAATCAGCAGCAGAATGTCTTAGTCCAGTTTATGTTTCTGTGACAGAATGCCACAGATTGGGCAATCTACAATGAACAGAAATTTATTTGGTTTATAGTCATGAAGGCTGAAATTTAAGAGTATGGCCTTGGCAGCTGGCAAAGACCTTCATGCTACCTCATCCCATGGAAGAAGGTGGAAGGCCATGAGCACACATGAATGAGAAAGCAAGAGGAAGGCCAGGA
>NW_006176057.1:0-316 GCF_000334495.1 Tupaia belangeri chinensis | reverse complement strand
GTCCTGTCCCTGGGAGCGTTGTTTATTTACAGGAATGTTTATCCAGCTAAAGGAAACAAACTCTGCATCCCAGGGCAGGGCCCGTACTGTCATTCATGGCTCACACCAAGCCCTGGAGAAATACCCTTGCGAAAACCCATGGTTGAACTAAGTTCGTATGATCTCAGCTAGATGAGAGAGATCCCTTCCCAGCTTACACCAAGGAAATTACTACCATGGCCTCAAAGTTACCGGTGCTCTTTGGCAGGGGACCGGATGTGCAGAACAGCAATAAAGCACTGCTCAGAGGAAGGGGTAAAGATCGGGGGCGGGGGGG
>NW_006176056.1:0-316 GCF_000334495.1 Tupaia belangeri chinensis | reverse complement strand
ATTACGCTAACTGCTGGTTCCCACACCTGTTTTCTTATATAAACTATTTGTTAAGTTTGGATGTGCTCTCAGAGCATGGAGAGCTGAGCCACTGGCTTCTAAAATACAAAATTCCCTCTTCCTTGCTGTGAGGAGACAAAAACCTGCCAGAGGGAACTGGCCTGCCCCAGGCTCTCTGCGGCTTTCTCCTTCAAGTCTGTGGCAGACACCTGCAGAATTGGATTGCCTTCAGTTTCTCAGAGCTATGAAGATGGGGAGATGCCAGACTCTGAAACAGGAATTAAGAGGCCACACCCAGGCATGAACAAAGATGCCA
>NW_006176055.1:0-316 GCF_000334495.1 Tupaia belangeri chinensis | reverse complement strand
ATGGGAGTCCAGTGACACAGCCATTACTCTAGCTGCTGGTCTCATAAACTGGTCTTTTAATTCCATTTTTCCGTGAACTTTTTGGGGTCCCTCCATCTTTGCCCCGAGACTTGCACGTGAACGCTCTCTGGGTGAACACCCAGCAGTTGTTGAGAGGACTCACTGAGCCACCCACGCCGTGCCCTCAGTGCGGAGGCTGGCGAGCTCCGTCTCGGCTCTTCCTACTCCTCCCTCGGCACGGCACTGTCAGCCTGGTTCTCGAGGGGTGATTTTTCACCGGTTTCTGCCAACAGACCAGCTCTGCAATGCAGAGACC
>NW_006176054.1:0-316 GCF_000334495.1 Tupaia belangeri chinensis | reverse complement strand
GTTCTCTGCCTTTCGGTTGGGTTTGGTCAATGGGAGATACCAACATAAGATTTTAAGTGAAAGGGGGATAGAATCTGAGATTTTATTTCTATTTAAGGCCACAGAAAATAGAATGTAGTTCTCTCTTCTCTTTACTGTCTGTGAGTCTTTAAAACTGTTCACTCCCCTGGTCTTTTTCCTTCAGCTCTTGGGTGAATGACAGCTCCCAGAAGTTCCTAGTCTTCCTCCTGTCTTCCTACAACTCCATAAATACCCATGTTATTTCTTTTCAATGATCACTATTTAACTGTAACATCTTCTGCAGCTACTTAGAGAG
>NW_006176053.1:0-315 GCF_000334495.1 Tupaia belangeri chinensis | reverse complement strand
GAAAAGAGCTGAATTCTCATACTTGCCTCTGTATACAGTCTGTTGTCATATGTTATTTTGGTTGAAGTATATGAGTAAAGGCTGGTTTCTCACATACAGTTAGTTGGAAAGGTAGAATTTTGTGTATTTTTCAGATAATCATGGATTAATTTTAATAATACACAAAAACTAATGAAGTAGAATCTAAAACCATACTAATGTAATTTTGTATACTTAGTAATATTAAAATCCATTCGTCTATCTTGTACTATGAACAGATGTTTTGCTCATGTATGATTTTTAACTTCCAAATGACTAATGCATTAGTCATTTGGA
>NW_006176052.1:0-315 GCF_000334495.1 Tupaia belangeri chinensis | reverse complement strand
TTTTTCTCCTCATAGCTACTTGGGTACCATCATTCATTTCCTACACCCTTCCTTTTTCATTCTGTAGCCTTCCTGGTCTGTAACTTCTGGGTTTTCTGTCATCCAGGGGAGTTCAGTATGAAGAACACTAGCCCGATATGCATGTGGTTTCCATTCTATGTGTTTCTGGGAAAATCCAAATTTAGGAACGGTGTCTCTTAGTCAGATTTTCAGGGAGCATTACTCTGCAGTCTCTACTAACATGCTCAGTGATTTTTTTCTTCATACATTTTTCTTTCAATGACTGAAAGAAAATATTATGCATGGTTAGTTGTT
>NW_006176051.1:0-315 GCF_000334495.1 Tupaia belangeri chinensis | reverse complement strand
TTTTTGCTTACACATTGTATTTGTTCCTTAATGTCTGTCTTCCTCCAGTAGAATACTAAGTTCCACAAGTTTTGTCCATGACATATCCCAAATGGTGCTGGCATAGAGTAGCAGCTCAATAAATATGTGTTGAATAATGAATGGCATTCAACATTTACATGAGCAAATAACAAAAAGGAAGGTAAAACTTCATGGTTTGCTTTTCCCAAATGGTTTAATATGTATTTTAAAATTTGCTGGTGGGTATGAGAAGGAAAGTAAGAAAGCTTCTGCCATGAAGGACAGTCGTGCCACAATCCTTTCTCCTCCATTTCT
>NW_006176050.1:0-315 GCF_000334495.1 Tupaia belangeri chinensis | reverse complement strand
ATCTGGTTTTGTGGTCCCTCCCAGACTGACATTTCCAGGGCTACACTTAGGTTCTGAGTGTCGATCCATTTCCTGAGCATTACAGAATCTACTGTGTAAATCAGGAAGAAATGAGAACCTAAAAATCATCAAAGAGACACAAGAAATACGAAAGGAAAACAAGGAAATTTCTCTTCCCCAAAGGAACATGGTAACCTCACCAACAGTGGATAACATACAGGAAATCACTGAAATGGTGGGAAAGGAATTCAGAACATTAATTATAACAAAAGTCAATGAGATTAAAGAAAAAACAGGCAACCAATTCCAGGATAT
>NW_006176049.1:0-315 GCF_000334495.1 Tupaia belangeri chinensis | reverse complement strand
GTGTAATTGTTTGCTCTCTGAGAAACTGGCATTATTCGCTGGTGTGCAGCCTCCCACAAAGTTCACTTGTCAGCAGAGCTCAAAGCATCAGAGGTAGAAATGATGAAAATATGACTGCATTATAGAACTGAAATTTATTTCCTCCAAGATCTCCAGGAACTTGTATGACTTAGAATTCAGCTTCTCTATATGACTGTAGTATCTCAACTTATTAAGCTTTCTGCTGTCTGTCTTTTCCTTTGTTCATGTTTGTGTTTTCTCAAGTTTATCCTATCCATAGTTCATAAATACTTGGAAATCCCCACTCATTTCATG
>NW_006176048.1:0-315 GCF_000334495.1 Tupaia belangeri chinensis | reverse complement strand
CTTCCCTCCCTTTCTTCTTTCTTTCTTTTTTATCATGCCAGAGGGAGAGAGAGAGAAGGGAATGGAGTGAGAAAGGATATTCAATGGGTGTGGCCAGGATACAATCCATTTTCCTCTCACTTTCCATCCCGTCAGGACCCTGGGCATGTGCATGCACCTGACGTGTAAGCTGCTGGGGTCAGGACTCCAACCCTGGTCAGCCAGGAAGGATTTGGCCTCCTTTACACAGGACTTACCCACTGCTCTACAGGGCTGGCCCTTATTTAAGTATCAGCATTCTTTCTAACATTTTTCTCAAACTTGTACATTTTTTTT
>NW_006176047.1:0-315 GCF_000334495.1 Tupaia belangeri chinensis | reverse complement strand
GTCTCCTCTCTGTGAACAAGCTCTGAGAGCCAACTGGGTGCCGGCTCCTCTGTGGCTGCTGGTAACAGGAGGGGACAGTGAGGCTGAGCTCTGCTCCTCCATGCTGACCTCCCCTTCTCTGCCAGGAGGAGGACTCGCCCAGGGCTGGGAGGACAGAGGGTGTTTTTACGTCATCCTCATGTATGTCTCACTGAGAAGAAACTCCTGTGAGCTTCAAGTTTCCAGTTTAATCTGAAAGTCCTGGTGGGAGATGCTAGGGGGCAGGTGATTGCTGTGGGCCCCTCATGTCATTCTGTGACCAACTCTTCTAGCCCC
>NW_006176046.1:0-315 GCF_000334495.1 Tupaia belangeri chinensis | reverse complement strand
ACAGAGTGGGCCACCAGGGATGAGGGAGAGTGGGAAGACAGGGTGGGGAGGGTGGAGAGATGGGAGGACAGGCAGCCCCTCATCCTGTGGCCCTCTCTTGTGGGTTACACTCTGTGAGTTTCTTCCCCAAATGTCCTCAGTAGCCACCAGGGGCAAACTCAGGATAACAACAGGGATCCACATTCCAGAGTCTCCTGGAAGGGGAGGATACTGTCTCACTGACAAGGCTTGGCCTGAAAGCGTGGCTTCAATGACATAACCACTAGGTGAACATATCAGTCAGTGCTTGCAGACCCTGGGGAATAGGGTACACCC
>NW_006176045.1:0-315 GCF_000334495.1 Tupaia belangeri chinensis | reverse complement strand
GTTTTCAGTCACCACCTCGCTAACACAGGAACACAAGATAACACCGTGTTGCCACCAGACTTGATTGGCGTCTTTGCCATGCTCGTAAATCCTAATGAGACGCACACCCGTGAGTCTGCCTCTGTAGGTGTACATCCACCTGGGCAGGTGAGTCACAGATACGCCTGCAGGTAGAGAAATACAGGCTGAGTCTCCAAATCCGAAATGCTTGGGACCGGTGTTCCAGATTTCAGACTTCTTCAGATTTTGGAATATACCCATAATGAGATATCGTGGGGATGAATCCAAGTCCAGACAAAAAACTCATCTTTCTTT
>NW_006176044.1:0-315 GCF_000334495.1 Tupaia belangeri chinensis | reverse complement strand
TTTTTTTTTGCTGAGGACATTTCCTAGCTGAAGATCGATACATTTGTTTTAGTGGTTTATTCATCCATCACCAGTATCCTTTCCAATTAAACACTAGGTCGTATTCTCCATTCTGATTCATGAGTTTTAGAACACGTGAAGCTTGTAATTCTATAATAAATAATGTACAAATTTTAAACACTATGCTGGCAGATATTACATTCTATTTTTGAATTCTCTAAATATACTCTTTTCATTTTAATGACCAATGAGATTTACTTATTTTTTTTTAAAGAATCATTTTAGTTTATCACATCCACTTAGAAGTAGAAAAAA
>NW_006176043.1:0-315 GCF_000334495.1 Tupaia belangeri chinensis | reverse complement strand
CAACACACAAAAAAACAAATAGAGATGTGTCCTGGCTGAACCTAAATTAAGATTGGAAGTGTAAGGCCACGAAAATGGCCCTTGCCTCTGCAACCAGCATTCTCTGACTCATAAATGCAGAGACAGAAATGGAGAGAGAAGAGAGGTTGAAAGAAACTCTACACCTGAGTAATTTACTTGCCGCAGAAAGTGATCTGAATAAAGGAATTGGGGGAATACAGAGAAAAAGGATATAAAATATTAGTTGGGTGACCAGTGGATGGCATAGCTTTTATGTCACTGGACCCCCACATGGTGACCATGGTTTGAGTCCCA
>NW_006176042.1:0-315 GCF_000334495.1 Tupaia belangeri chinensis | reverse complement strand
ATAGTTACCGGCTCTGTTTCAGAGCCTGTGAACAATCCTGGCTACTGCTCTGAGAAGCAGGTGGAGGCTCATCTCTAGAACTTGGAGGCAGTGAGTCTCTTGCAGCAGGTGATGAAGGGTAATCCTGTGGGCCGTGGGTTGGGGGTGGTAATCGAGTACTAGGAATGAAGTACTCTCTTGGCCCAAGAGGGCCTAAAGGTCTAAATGGTGTGTGTCCTGGTAAAAATTCCCGAGGGTCAGGAGGCAGGGCCGTTTTCCAGGTGGAACTTCTGGTGGATACTCTCTTAAGCCTAGTGGTGGACGCATAATAGGACC
>NW_006176041.1:0-315 GCF_000334495.1 Tupaia belangeri chinensis | reverse complement strand
GCTAACTGCTGGTCCCTGAGACAGCATCTTTAAACTGATGCTGATTATCTGTGGTGGTGAAGTAAATGCATGTTGATATGTCCTTTTAGCACTAATTACCAAAATCTCTAAAAGTAACCACATCTCTCAAAGTACAGTAGCTTTACAAACAAATGCTGCTGTGGGGAATAAAGACTTCACAAGTTAAAAGTTACTTATTAACTCATATCATCTCTATACAGAAATCACTGAAGTGTCAACAACATTATGTGGGATATTTAAGTATTTTTTCTTTACTATTTTATTATCTTATTTTAATTTCTTTTATACATTCAA
>NW_006176040.1:0-315 GCF_000334495.1 Tupaia belangeri chinensis | reverse complement strand
CAATATAAATCTGGAATACAAACTCTTCTAATGAATAAAATAACACAAAACTCTACCAACCATAGTGCAAACCCTGCAACTGAGTAATGAACATGTCTGTTAACCTGAAGATTATTATCTGATGATGTATACTCTTCAATGCCATCACACAGCATGGATCTTTGACTCAATTCAAGTATGGCTGTACCTTATTTATCAGCTTCCATTCCATATTCATTTTGATGAATTCCGTTTTGAGACTTACAGACAGTGACATCACTTTTATTCTGGTTTTGAAACCATTCTATCTCAGGTCCAGTTACTATCCACTGAAAA
>NW_006176039.1:0-315 GCF_000334495.1 Tupaia belangeri chinensis | reverse complement strand
AGCCTGACAGAACTGGGGATGCACCTGACTCCACAGTTAACAGCTGGGTGACTGCGAATGACCCGGGTGGCCATGAGCCCTACTGCCCACTATGCATCCCCCGGGCAGTTTCCCCGTCACCCTGCCTCTGCACAGGCCCTGGACTCAGCACATGCAGTAGAATGCAGAGCTGGTTCTGAACCCAGGCCACAAGGAGACACAGCAGGGACTGGCTCCATGGCACTGCGGTAATGCACTGCCCAAGAGGGGCTGGACCCCACAGGGCAACTGCAATTTGAATCCCTGGCCCAGTAAGCCTGAAACACGCTGGGCACA
>NW_006176038.1:0-315 GCF_000334495.1 Tupaia belangeri chinensis | reverse complement strand
TCAAAATTTTTATAACTTTCATAACTTCTTCGCTTTTTATGTTAATTGTAGAATATCCTCGTCAATTTATGTGAAAGAAACTTTTTTAGTTTTAAGTGGAATCTCTGGATCACTGTATTTTAATTAACTAATAGAGCAAAACTCACAACTGAGTTGCCTGCTGATTTTACCTTTTTTTCTTTCTGTTTTATACCCCAATGTCATCACCAATATGCTCTTCCTACTAATTTATAATCTCTACTCTACACCCTAGATATTCATTGATTTTCCACTTTTTTTTTTTCAAAAGTTTCCAAAGTATAGATCTAAGTATTA
>NW_006176037.1:0-315 GCF_000334495.1 Tupaia belangeri chinensis | reverse complement strand
GCCAGTGTTAGTTCCTTGCTAGCTGGGGCCACTCTGCCACCTCTCGGGAACTTGAGGTAGTCAGCAGCCCTCTGGCCTTAACAGGTGAGGGCTGAATCGGGCTAGTGATATGAGTCAACCTTCTCTCCCTGAGTCTATTTTTGTGAAAGTCTCTGTCAAAATGTTCAGATACAAGACAAAGACGTAGGGTATGAGTGATTTCTAGAAATAGCTCTATTTTGCACTTTTATCCCTTGGTAGAGCCAACATTTTAAGAGAAGCTAGAGTCACAGGCACCAAAGTCATCCACCCACCAGGCTTTCCTCAAGTCAGGCC
>NW_006176036.1:0-315 GCF_000334495.1 Tupaia belangeri chinensis | reverse complement strand
AGATAATTGTTACCAAAAAATGGAGATAATAAAAAAATGTGGCTATGTTCTTATTAAGGTAATGAATTAAGACTTTTCTGCCACCATAAAAGCCTTACTTTTCTCCTCTTTCCTGTTATACTAATGTTTTCACTTTCTACACAGGAAAATTCATTAAATAATAATCTGTATATGGTTGTTAGAGACTTATCCTTGTAACAAAGAACCAGAGTAATGTTGGTGTAATGGATTTATGCCTAGAAAATAAAATCAGGACAATTATTAATACATCAATGCCATTAACATTCCTGATTTTTAGGAGAGGGTGGGTGGGTC
>NW_006176035.1:0-315 GCF_000334495.1 Tupaia belangeri chinensis | reverse complement strand
TGCCTCCTTGGTGATGCATTCTGACATCTCTACTATTCCATCCTTCACTCTTCTTTTTTCTTTTGCACCTTTAAAATGTGGCCTTTCCAAGATCTCCTTTTAAGCTTTTTTTCTCTCTTTGTCCACCCTCTCTCTTTGGAGTTTTCATCCACTCTCACATCTTCAACAATCACTTCCAAATGAATGAATCCACTTAAACTTACTCTCCTACCATAATTCAGAGTTACTAGAACCTGGTTTCTTTTTTTCAGAGCATCTACTATCTACTCTCTCTCTCTCCTCATTGCAATGCAAGCTTGATGAAATTAGACTTGA
>NW_006176034.1:0-315 GCF_000334495.1 Tupaia belangeri chinensis | reverse complement strand
TGCTGATAACTAGAAAATGTAAGTAGTTGAACAAGATCTTCAACTTGCCCTCTCTTCCAGATCCACTATCCTTACCTCCAACTATACCTGTCCACTCCACCCTGCCTCATATTTCAATGGACAAACTGTGTGCAGCTATCCAAGGCTTACCTCCTTTGGGATCAACTTAATAGAAATCTTCTCTCTTCCTCTCCTACATCATTTTTTTAAAATCAAGATTTGAAACATGCTATAATTGTTTATTGATTGCACATTCACTTTACAGCTACCATTCTATTTCCCTGTTGCTCTTTACAGTGAAACTTCCTCAAATTG
>NW_006176033.1:0-315 GCF_000334495.1 Tupaia belangeri chinensis | reverse complement strand
CAAAATCCCAAGGGAAGGGAGAGATGAAGGAGACGGGGTCATGGGTGACTATCAGCCGTGGGGAATGCTCGCTCGCTTTCCCCTCTACCTCCTGTGACAGCACACACCCTCTGGCAGATCAGGGAGAGAAAGAAGCCACAAGGAATAGAGGGAGAATCAAAGGATGTCATGCCTCCTATCAATGGGAGCATCGAACAAACACGAAGACTGGCAGGCCCTGGGAGGCAGCTGGAGGAAGGCCAGTTCCGCCCGGAGACAGCCTGCAGACACTGTGCCAGAGTTAGGTAGACACACACAGAGGAGATGGAGAGCCCA
>NW_006176032.1:0-315 GCF_000334495.1 Tupaia belangeri chinensis | reverse complement strand
TGGGGGCCAGCACAACCAACCAGGAGAAAAGACAGGGACACGCTGAATGAAGAGCGGCAGAAATGAAGATGGTGCAGAGGCAGAAGCGGGTTCAAGGAAGCGTAACCTGGGTAGAAGCCCTAGCTCTGCTGTCAGCCTCCTGGTTGGCCATCAGCAGGTGATTGGATTCCTGTGTCCTGGGTTTCCCGGCTGGATTCCAATGACTCTTAGATCCCATTTAACTCTGCAAGTCTAGGGCCTTGAGGCCCCAAGATAATGTCTTTCGAGGAACAGATAAAATGAAGTTTGGGGTCAGCAGATGGCATAATGGTTATG
>NW_006176031.1:0-315 GCF_000334495.1 Tupaia belangeri chinensis | reverse complement strand
CAACTATGTGGGAGTTCAGCGACATAATCATCACGCCAACTGCTGGTCCCCAAAGTTGATTACTATAAATACTTGTATATCTAAATTATTTACAGAAATTAGCAGTTCCTTCCAAGTTGTTCACTTAACAAATGGTAACTTCAGTGTTCGATCACTCCTCAGCATTTTGGCCTGACGACCGCTGTTGTGGTTTGGTTGGCGTGACCTGTTAATACTGTCATGCACCATAGAATGACATTCCAGTTAACCGTGGGCCACACAGACAGGTCCCATAAAAAAGACACAAGTTGGGACCAGCAGTTAGCATAATGACTA
>NW_006176030.1:0-315 GCF_000334495.1 Tupaia belangeri chinensis | reverse complement strand
AAAAAATAATGCTTTGATTTTCTTATATTTAAAAACTGTATCACCCCATAACATTAAATTTTTACATGAGAAATCCCACATCTACCCTCAGAGGGACACATGCTATTGGATTATTTTTAAATTGATAGATGACACAAGTTATACATAGAAAACTGAAGTAGAGAAGAGTGAAAGTGACAAACATAACAGAAAACTAGGATTAAGAATAATTGTAACCATGAATTAAGGATAATCTTTACTTTCTTAGACTAAGTATCCTCTGACACAGAAAGATTCAATTAAGTTTTTAATAGATGAAAATCAACACACTCTAGT
>NW_006176029.1:0-315 GCF_000334495.1 Tupaia belangeri chinensis | reverse complement strand
TTAGTGAAGGGAGAGAAATGATCCTAAATGACAAGGAAATCCACACAAGCATGTTTCTAATCTGTACTTCAGGTCCACAGGGGGAAACAATGTGGTTTCTTCAGAGTGAGGTCACTAGGAACTTCAGTGAACAGGGTATGTAGGGGATGTTCCACATGAGAGAATGTCCAAACTTGGTAGTTAAATCAGATGTGTCTGTATGTTAAGTCAGCAGTTTCTCTCCCTGTAAATGGGAATTTGGAGTCAGTGTCTGGCCTATAACAAGTAAAACGGGGCATCGTCTAACAAGAAGGCTGTTGTTTTGTGGTTGGATGC
>NW_006176028.1:0-315 GCF_000334495.1 Tupaia belangeri chinensis | reverse complement strand
TTGGCCATGTGCTGGCCCAGAATAATGTATTCAAGGCCCATCCAGAGCATAGCATGTGTCAAAACTTCTCTCCCTTTTTTTGGGGAAATAGTATTCCATCGTATGGATAGTCATTTCGTGTTCATCGCTGGACACTTGCGATTTTCTGCCCGTTGGCTGCTAAGAGTACGGATGCCATGAACACGTGGTCCTGTGTATGCAATGTGTACAGCTGTTTTTGTTTTCGTGTGCATGCCCGGACGTGGACTTGCTGGGATATATAGTAACTCCGTGTTTAACCAGATTAGAAACTGCTAGACTGTTTTCTTTTTTCTT
>NW_006176027.1:0-315 GCF_000334495.1 Tupaia belangeri chinensis | reverse complement strand
GGGCTCTTGATTTTTCTAACCAATGCATTTGAACAGAGCACTGGTCTGGAGGGGGAAGGGAAGACCCTCCTGCTGAGCCCCTGGGTAAATACCTTCTGGTCACTGGCTGGTCTTCCTATTCCCAGTAGAGATTTCTGTAGGGGTGTCGGAGGTCCTAGAATGAGGGGAACCCCTGTGTGGCAGTACCATCTGCAGATGTGTTCATTTGTGCCATGTTCTGGTTGAAAGATAAAGTCATATGACAGCTGAAATTAAATGTGTTTTTTAGATTTTTGCCATAGGTGACCTGTGCTTGCTGGAGAGAGACAGAGACAG
>NW_006176026.1:0-315 GCF_000334495.1 Tupaia belangeri chinensis | reverse complement strand
CTCCTGCTGGCCCTGAGATGGCCCCTTTAAGAGTCTTGTACATTACCATGCTTGACATCTCCTGAAATAAAGGCCTCCCCTAAGCAAATTCTCTGAAATTATTGCGGGACAGGCAGTCAGGCCCAGTGTATTCATTTGTCCAGTAACAGATGAATTACGTAAAGGCTTAGGGAATAATGATTTTCTAAAATAAATTTATGTCAATTCTCCTGATTTGGGTACTATTCTGTAGATAATTCTCAAGACCTGAGACTCCAAGGGGCATTCACTTTTGGTCAGCTCCTGGTTTTCTGTAGCATGTTCTCATCAGCATTC
>NW_006176025.1:0-315 GCF_000334495.1 Tupaia belangeri chinensis | reverse complement strand
TGAAAATAAAAATTACTAATATCCCATCACCACTACTTCTGGGCTATTTTAAGAGTAAAGTCTTAAAATTTTTGCCACCATTGGAAATTTGTTTTGTGTCTGTAATAGTTTGGAATAAGACCAAAGCTATGAAAAAGTCTTAAGACTTAGCATTATTTCTGAATGTGTGTGTATATACACCACGCAACAAATATCAACAACTGTGAGTCACTGTGCATCTTAAAATAGATTGCAATTGGGATGGGATGAGATGGGATTGGAGACACTCAAAGAAAAGAGGTAAACTTGTTTTTCAAAAATGTTTTATGTCATAGG
>NW_006176024.1:0-315 GCF_000334495.1 Tupaia belangeri chinensis | reverse complement strand
CATGGTTCAACAGGCATGCAGCTTGCTTCCACGTCTCGTCTGTGTGAATGAGGCTGACAATGAGTGTGGGGCCACAGGTATCTCTTCAAGGTCGATTTCAGTTCCTTCAAATATATTCCCAGAGGTTAGGCTGTTGCATCAGGTGGGCAGTTCTAGTTCAATTTTGCAGAACCTTCTACGCCGTTTCCACAGTGGTTACCAGTTCACTTTTCCATTGACAGGTCACAAGGGCTCCCTTTTCTCCACATTCTCGCCAACATTGAAGTTTTTATTTGTGTTTTCACCCTCATAGTGTAAGATGATTTCTTGTGGCTT
>NW_006176023.1:0-315 GCF_000334495.1 Tupaia belangeri chinensis | reverse complement strand
ACATAGTCATTACGCTGACTGCTGGTCCCCTAAGTGGATTCTTTAAAGAAACAAAAAAAGAAATTTTCTTGATGCTCAAAAACCAATCTGTGAAGGACTGAGTACGTTTTTCTGTGTTTATCTACCCAACGATGCTTCATGACTTATCTGACAACCCAACATATGTCAGCTTCGCCCATTAAGGAATCAGGCACGCATTACAGAAGAAGCCGCCATGCGTGTAAAATAATTGGTACACTAAGCATACGCTATTCCTATGTATAAAAACGAGTCTCATGAGGATCTCAGCAAGACAATGTGGTTTTCCAAGTTACA
>NW_006176022.1:0-315 GCF_000334495.1 Tupaia belangeri chinensis | reverse complement strand
TGGGACTTGCACTGTAGTTGGCCATGTGGGATCTAGCTTTTGATGCACAACACTTTTAACCCTGTGCTATGTAACAGGCCCACCTTCACTTTTAAAATAACAGTTTCAATGAAATGTAATTCGCGTACAATACGATTCACTTATTTAAAGTGTGCAGTTCAGTGGTTTTTAGTATAATTGAAGTCGTGCAGCCCTCACCACAGTTAATTCTAGAATGTTTTCTTATTACCCCAAAAGAAACACTGCACCCTGCAACCGTCACCCCCCAGTTCCTCCAGCACCACTTACTCTACTTCCTGTTCCAGGCATTTTGTA
>NW_006176021.1:0-315 GCF_000334495.1 Tupaia belangeri chinensis | reverse complement strand
AGTTGACTCTGAATGAAGAAAAAATTAGTTACGATTATTCTACAGGAAAGCATATTTTGACTTTAACAGGTACAGAGTTTGAACCAAAAACCAAGAACATGTATGTTTTAATGAGATGCTTATTTTTCCAAAAATGAAAAACGTCTTTTGTAATGAAAACCAATTTACATATAACCAAGTGTTCGAGTGAATAAATACCGATTCATTCACCATGAGAAAGACCTTACGGTATGACTGAAGCATGTTCTCATCACTTCCAAGATGGCTCATGGCCTTCCCCCACGTGTGGTTCTCTTACAGTTCTTCAGGCACTCC
>NW_006176020.1:0-315 GCF_000334495.1 Tupaia belangeri chinensis | reverse complement strand
CGCACGCTGCCTGTACTGGCGGAGAGGTGGAGGCAGGAGCCTGCACCTGTTTCCAGTGGGGATAAACAACCATGCAGATGCTTGGGAAAACAATTTGCCAGTTTCTTATCAAATTAAGCATATACTTATTAGGTGACCCAGAAATTTTACTTTGAGGTGTTTACCCAAGTGAACTGAAAACACATCCACACGAAGACACACATGCTAGCATTCATAGCAGCCTTATCTGTCGACCTTACATGGAAGCTGGCCAGATGTCTGTCCAGAGACTGGTCCTGCACAGCCCTGGGAACAACACCCAACACCACTGGCACA
>NW_006176019.1:0-315 GCF_000334495.1 Tupaia belangeri chinensis | reverse complement strand
GCTAACTGCTGGTCCCTACTTTGATTTTTTTTTTTTAAGACAAGGTAGAACTATAGTGATCCTCCTGCCTCAGTTTCCCCACGTCATTGGGATTACAGACGCATGCCACCATGCCTGTCTGGCTTTTAGGTTGGACCAGGAATGGAACCTGAGCCTCCCAGGCGGCCTCATTGTGTGGAGCCGAGTCTTCGTGGTGCACGCCTTCGCGGCTAGCTGTATTTTTATGATGTCCATGGGCTTATTCTGTGCTCTCATAATCTTCCTGGCATGTACAGTAAGATTCAACTCAGTAGCCTGGAGGTTAAGGCACTGGAT
>NW_006176018.1:0-315 GCF_000334495.1 Tupaia belangeri chinensis | reverse complement strand
ATGTAAATAAATAAATTTAAATAAAAAAGAAGACCTCACAAATATAAATATATGCACTTAATAGCAAAGCCAGAAAATACGTGAAGCAAAACTTACAGAGTTGTAGCAAGAAATGACAATCCATCAATGAGGGCTGAAAACTTTTTCAATTTCATTCATGTACAGGAGAACTATAGATGGAAGATCAGCAAGAAAACAGAATACTCCAACAACATCAGACCCAAATCAAACACACATCTATGGATCACCTCAAACAGCAGGAAATGCATTCTTAAAATGTACACATGAGGAACCAGCAGGTGGCGTGGTGGTTAA
>NW_006176017.1:0-315 GCF_000334495.1 Tupaia belangeri chinensis | reverse complement strand
TCCTACAATCACTACAGCAGTCTCACAGCAAGATTAATGTTTGTAGATGTGAGCCCCCAGGTCCCTTAGACAGCATCTTAGCCTAAGAAAGGTCGTCAGAATTCTATCATTATCAACTAGATTTTCTTTAGTCTATAACCAATTTCTGAACACTTAATTCAAAAGATAAAAAGAAAAAAGTGGGGATTTACAATATGATAAATTAGACAGTGTAATATTATATCATAAAATAGTACATCAAATTTTATTGATAAAGGGAAAAATGTACCATTGCATTAATTAAACATTATAATAGCAATACATATAATTTTTTTT
>NW_006176016.1:0-315 GCF_000334495.1 Tupaia belangeri chinensis | reverse complement strand
AATTAGCTTGAACACACACCCTAGATGCACAGACAATAGACCGGAAGGAACCCCCCAAGAAGGCCGACTACTGGTATCGCTAGGATCCACACACACAGCCTTGTTACTTCTTCACATGACACAGAACAACACAAGTTATCTTTTCCTTTGAGCATGAATCATGCTTTCTGGTCCAATTGGCTACTTTCTTAAACCAGAGGCTGAATCTGCTCAGCCATAGCGGAAGGGGGTTTAAGTGCTGATGTTAGAGGGATATTTCTTTCTGGAAGCCTCACATGGGATTGCTGCTCCCTCCTTCCAAGCTTTGTGGGAGTA
>NW_006176015.1:0-315 GCF_000334495.1 Tupaia belangeri chinensis | reverse complement strand
ACCAGAGAGAGAGATAGAGAGAAGGAATGTGAGAAATCATCCTCAAACTTTCAATCCACTAGTTTGAGACTTGTTGGATCCCAGCGTCCTAAATATCATGCTACCTGCTAATTCCCACACTAAGCTATTTCAATTTACCTTCTTAATTTTCTCTTCAATCTCACTTTCTTTCCCTCTCTACCACCTCTCCCTTGGATTTTATCTTTATCGTGTTTCTATGTGTTTGCTATCCTAGTCATTTCATCTCTTATAGCTCAAATGTCTTTCCCCTCCAAAATACATTAGAATAGTATTAAGCAGTAGTACTTCTGAGAG
>NW_006176014.1:0-315 GCF_000334495.1 Tupaia belangeri chinensis | reverse complement strand
CAGCTCACGTTGGGGTGGCCATCCCGGAGGACCTTGTGCAGGACGTGGCAGAACTTCCAGCTGAGGATGGCGCTGCTGGGCAGGGGCAGGCCGATGGCGTAGGACCAGAAGGTGAAGGCCCCCTTCTCGTGGTGGGTACCCAGAATGATGCCTGCCAGGGTCAAGGCCAAGTGCCGGGCAGAGATTCCCACCTGCAGGTGGCTGGACAAGGCCCCAGAGACCACGGGAGGGTCACCACCGCCTCCTCCCTGCGCCTCTCACCCTCCCTGCCTGCCCGGGGCATAGGGGCAGGGCTTTGGACAGGAGGCCCAGGGC
>NW_006176013.1:0-315 GCF_000334495.1 Tupaia belangeri chinensis | reverse complement strand
AAAAAAAAAAAAAAGTCAGCCTAGTGTCTGACATAGTGACTTTTCAGCAAATGTTTATTGACTATTAAATTTGTACTTTCTAACATGACAAGAATAAGCCAGTTATTATAGTAGGCACTAAAGCATAGAACAATAAAGCTGTTGTAAAGAATGAATCATTACCATTAGGGGCAGCAGATAGCACAGCAGTTACGTTACTGGACTCCCATCAACTCCCACGGTCATTGATGGGTAACCATGGTTTGAGATCTGGACCCGGTGGCTTGAAAATCATAACAGTCATGTGTTTGTGCATGTCCAAGATCCCAGGAGGAG
>NW_006176012.1:0-315 GCF_000334495.1 Tupaia belangeri chinensis | reverse complement strand
TCTGAAAAAAATAACACCCACATATTCAGTAAAGAGAAAGTGTTTGTAACATGATGTATCTAGGTTAAAAGTATTTGTTTAGGGATCGTATTAATCTTTGTGACACTATAACAAAGACTTGTGAGGGAGATACAGTTTAAGCCTCCCTCCCCCACACCCCCACCTCCCCCTACAAAAAGAGCAACATTAAAAATTGAGCATGCCAAGATAATGACATACGATAATGCCAAAAGAAACAAAACATTACTCCTTTCAATAGAGAAAACTGGGTAAAATAAGGACTTAATTGCTTCTTTCTTTCTTTCTTTCTTTCTT
>NW_006176011.1:0-315 GCF_000334495.1 Tupaia belangeri chinensis | reverse complement strand
GTCTGAGCCCTGGAAACCAAATGACTTCCCCACCACAGAGGCCCGTGTCTCCCGCACGCCTGCCTGGTGTGCTGGGCAGGGGTCTGCCTGACGGCTCAGCGTGAGGAGCCAGCTGCACCGTGCCCCGCCCTGGCATGCTGACCTTACTTTACGGTCTGGAACTATGTAAAGGGAGAGGCTCTCTCTGGCCACATCCTGGAAAGCCCCAGCTTATCAGCTGTTATGTTTTTCTGTGCAAATAACCCTCCTGCACACCTGCTGTTCCTGATTCAGGGATGAGGGCTGTGTCTCTCCTTGAGAGTCGACTGTCAAGAC
>NW_006176010.1:0-315 GCF_000334495.1 Tupaia belangeri chinensis | reverse complement strand
AAAAAAAAAAAAAAAAAAGAAACCATAACCACTGCTGCAAAGCCACAAAAATATGTTTGAATTTACACATTACAATGATCATGCAGATTCCATTTGTTGCCCTGATGTTTAATTCTGTAGGTTTCTAGAGTCACCCTGTAACATCCAAAGGAAATGGCTGGAACACCCATTCGGTCTGCTGTGGAAAGCTTCCTCCAAGCCCTGCCAGGAATTACCAAGGAGGGATGAGGGCTTCATTGTCCTGACCAGGCCAGCTGCAGCTTTCATTCTGTCCCCATCAGCTCCACAAATACAGCCATCCTCCCCTAGCCGCCC
>NW_006176009.1:0-315 GCF_000334495.1 Tupaia belangeri chinensis | reverse complement strand
TGGAGATGGCAAGACATTTAAGATGGGAAGCCCACTCATGAATGGATTAATGCTTTCTTGTGAGATTGAGTGAGTTCTAGCTCATGTGAGAAGTATTACTTGCTGTGAGAGCAGGTGACTTATGAAGGGAAAACGACTGCCCCTAGTCTTTTTCTTTCTTCAGAGTCTGTCATCCTCTTTGCTTCTGTTAGGCATGTATTTACATTGCAGCAAAGGCTGGCTTGATGCCAGCTTCATATGTTTAGACTTTCCAGTCCCTAGAATTATTAAACTGAATGTATCAGTATTCTTTATAAATCACCCAGTCTCAGATAT
>NW_006176008.1:0-315 GCF_000334495.1 Tupaia belangeri chinensis | reverse complement strand
GGGGGAACAGGGGAGAAGCTGCAGGGAGGGGAAGGGAGGCCTGCTGGACTCCAGAGCCCCAGGACCAGGGGGAATCTGCAGGAGCTCCACCCGAGGTCAGATTTCCCTACTCCTCTGTGAGGTCCCACGAGCAGGCCCTTATGAGACCAGAAAGTTCCAGAGTGCCTGAGAAGTGCATCTTTCTATGGGACCAAAATTCTCAGGCCTTGTCTCTCAGGTTCCTAAACTTTTTATTAGAGATAATTATTGTGGGAATAATCTCTAATAAAAAGGTTTCTCAGGTCCAAACTGAACTGGCAAATTTGAAGGGAGGGC
>NW_006176007.1:0-315 GCF_000334495.1 Tupaia belangeri chinensis | reverse complement strand
TGTTCTCGACATGCCGATAACATGCTATCCACATGTGAGCTACATGTATGTAGCCTTTGTGTTCTTGACATGTAACACACTGCCAATGTGTAAGTACGTGTGAACGTCATGTGTGATTTTCGTGTAATTGTAATGTCATTCTCGACATGTGAATGACAAAATGACATGTGTGCCATTGTCATGTAGTTGGTGTGTCACCTCTGATGTGTGGATAACATGCTAGTGACATGCGAGTAACATAAATGTGGTTGGTGTGTATACGATGGGTCATATGAGAAGCCATAACTGACATGTGATTTAATAACTGATGTGTGA
>NW_006176006.1:0-315 GCF_000334495.1 Tupaia belangeri chinensis | reverse complement strand
TATATATATATATATACACATATATCTTTTTTAAGAGCATTTCATTTCACTTTCAAGAATTAAATGAAGAGCTTTCTAGTGAAAACTTAATAGAGTTTGAAGCTATTTTAATGCTATGTGTTCCCCTTACCTATATACTTAAACATTCTGGTTTAAACGGCACAACTGCCTTTGTGAATTTGGTCACTTTCCAGGACTTCTCAGAATTGTGAAGGGTGACCTAGGAAGAACTGGGAAGGAAGGGGCTTATTGCATATATTGGCCTGATTCCATCACTCCACCCACCTGATCCTCCCAAAATGCAAATGGAAAAGG
>NW_006176005.1:0-315 GCF_000334495.1 Tupaia belangeri chinensis | reverse complement strand
TGAAGCACACATCTCTGAGTGGTCAACAGTCAATATTTCCAGACGTTAGAGGATGCATACATTGACTGTAGATGGGACTCTTGGTTGACATTCACAGTATCTCCTGCTTCTTTCAGTTCTTCATCATCCTTGTCACTGCTAATAGTATGCCAAGCCAGGGACTTCTTTGAGACTCATCAGTTGATGACTCTCAAGTGGTATAGCAACCCATCTTCCATAATTCTATCAGATAGCAGAAAATGATAGGTGAGATCCAAATTTTACCTTGCAGCATTTAAAATCCACTTACCTGTGGGATTTTGTAGAGCTCTAGAA
>NW_006176004.1:0-315 GCF_000334495.1 Tupaia belangeri chinensis | reverse complement strand
TAGGGCGATGCTCCGTAGGCCGGCCTGTGCTCTGGCTCCTCTTTCGTGTGGCTGTTTGAATTTGGGCAAGCTTGAGTTTCTGGGCTTAAAGTTCCCTGTTTGTAAAATTCCTCCTCTCTCCCTTCCACAAATATTTAATGAGCACCTTCTGTATGCCAGCTAGTGAGATACAGCCATGAGCCACACCAAGTCCTTTTCATGGAATCAATATTCCGGCAAAGTGAGACAGAAAAGCCAGATAACCATATGAATATTTAATGTGAGAATACTTCAAAAAGCTTGCAGAAAAATAAAATTAAAATATGAGTTTATTTT
>NW_006176003.1:0-315 GCF_000334495.1 Tupaia belangeri chinensis | reverse complement strand
CCTCCATGGAGCACCTGCAGCAATCTCAGGATAGATCTTCTTCTAATCATTACAAAGAATCCATATATTGTTAATGATGGTAATAACATGAAGTACATTATCTAATCACAGACAATGGGACTAGGAATCAGTAACAGAAACCACATCATAGTATTCACAATAATATTAAAAATGTTTGCAAAGTTAGAAACACATTCCTACATAGAAATGAATCCCTGAAATAAAGGGAAATTAGAAAGTACCTTGAGATGAATGGAAGTTAAGACACTGTATAGTCATTTTGGTAACAGCCCTAGGAGGATAATTTTAACAAAT
>NW_006176002.1:0-315 GCF_000334495.1 Tupaia belangeri chinensis | reverse complement strand
ATTGTTCAGAACTGTCTTCCTCTGATTGTTATAGGAAGGGGATTTTATTTTCTTCCATAATCTCTTTGCCTGATAAACCCACCCCTACCATCCTGGGCCCCAGTTCCTGCCCAAATTAAAAGTCTTTCTAGAAATAAATTGCACTGTGAAAAGAGGATGACAGAGGGAGGAGGTTAGAAGAAAGCAGTAGTTTGCCTGGGTCTGAAATGCATGGTTTTAGGCTGTAGACATTATGGTTCACTGACTATCCTGCACGCCAGATCTTGAGGGACCCTGGACAGATATTCCTTGAATAGGAGGTATCAGGTCTAGGAC
>NW_006176001.1:0-315 GCF_000334495.1 Tupaia belangeri chinensis | reverse complement strand
TAAGGTGTCTTTAAACAAAAACACATGGAAGAAGGTATTCCATGTTCCATGTGTGTATTGATGGACTGGTGAAAATTTGATGAGAGGCTTACAGAAACCTAAATACATATTCTCCCTAGAAGCAATGACTCAGGATTTACTAACCTAGTGTTTGTAGGAACTTTATCAAACATAACTTCTATAAATGATGAGAATTGGCTGTATCTTTATATAATTGCTAAAAGGTGACTTCCAGGATAAATTGCTGAGTATTGGGTTACTGGAAAATTCATGACACATGTTAGCATAGAAAAAAAATGTCATAACTTTTCTGAC
>NW_006176000.1:0-315 GCF_000334495.1 Tupaia belangeri chinensis | reverse complement strand
GGACCAGGCCATGGTGGAGGGGTCCTTGGAGCCTTGCCTTCTGTGCCCACAGCTGAGGCAGAGCTCCCCTCAATCTCTCCCTGCTCCTCTTCAAGCTCTGAGGCAGGGAGGGGACGTTCATGCAAATGAGCCTCCACCCCCAGCTTGCTGGTCTCACTTGGCACTAGGTTCAGGCCCCACTGCCTGGGGATGACAGGGTTAGGAGAGGTGGGGCTTTGTGGTCCTAGGAGTGCAGAGGTCACAACTGAACCCTGAAAGGTCAGTAGGCAGAGCCAAAAGGCTGCTCCCTGCCCTGATCACCTGAGACCCCCTCAG
>NW_006175999.1:0-315 GCF_000334495.1 Tupaia belangeri chinensis | reverse complement strand
GGCATGCTTTGGGTGGACCAGGCCAGGATTCAAATTGTAGTTGAAGATCGGCCAAGATTTAAGTTCATGACGACACATTCTGTTCGTGAGCTTGTGCAGAAATAGACATTTCCTACACTGTGGGTAGGAATGCTTACCTAGACAACCCTTTTGGAAGAGAATTCAGCAATCCCTAAGAAAACCACCTAGGTACTTAGCTTCCACTCAGTCGTCTCAACCCCAGAATGTATTCTGAAGAAATAGTGAGTTGTCAGAAAAGCCATGATACATGATATGTTTTTGCCGAGGAAAACAGAAAAATACATCATGACTTTT
>NW_006175998.1:0-315 GCF_000334495.1 Tupaia belangeri chinensis | reverse complement strand
GCCGGCTGCAGGCAGGCAAGCGAAAGCCGCAAGCAGCGGGGCTGCCGGGCTCCCTGACGGGCTGAGCTGCGCCACCTGCTGGAGGGGACTGGCCCCAAGGACATGTTTAGCCTCCGAGCGCGGCCACACCTCGGGCCCTGGGGTCGCGGACATTTGTGCTGCAGCTTTGACCTGGGGAGGCATGGGCAGGGGATTGGCCTCTCCACCTCCCAGCTGTGCTCGGCAGGTGCTTCCTCCCTTCACGCATCCCCTAGCCAGGAAGGGAGCCCTCGAGGCGGGGCGTCTTCCCCGTCCCCACGCCGCGGCCCAGCCTGC
>NW_006175997.1:0-315 GCF_000334495.1 Tupaia belangeri chinensis | reverse complement strand
ACTAACCGGTGCAACACGCCTCTCGCGCCGCCTGCGCTGGGCCTTCTGGGGTCACGACGCGGCGACCCCGCCCGGAACGCCGCGCTTCCGCCTCGCGCGCCGCCGGGCCTCCTCCTGAGACTTCCGCCACGGACCGGGTCCCAGCCGGGCGTCGCCATAGCCATCGCCCTGCTGTGCACGGCAGGCAGGGCAGCCTGGGGCCGGGGCTACCTCCTCGGGACCCGGAGGACCAGCAGTGAGCCGGGAGGAAGTAGCCCGGGACGCTGGCCGCGAGCTGGGGCCCCGCGCGTCGCCCCGTCAGGAGCCGGCCGGAAC
>NW_006175996.1:0-315 GCF_000334495.1 Tupaia belangeri chinensis | reverse complement strand
ACCAGGGAGCAGGAGGGTCAAGTGTGGGAAGAGGGTCTTCAGTAGCATGAAATAGTTCTGACATGAACAAGTCACTCCAAGGGATTGTTGCACTCATTCCCTGAGGGGATCTGAAATCCTGATCATTTTGCAGAAGTCATTTCTTTTACCTGACAGAGGGATTCACGGGTCATCTTTGCTCAGTTTTGCATATGTCTAAGGTTGGAGTCAGAGGCTAGGAACATGGACCAGAATTTAATGGGCCCATAATGCCCATCCCAACAGCTAATCTTACTGCAACAAAACATCTTCAGTAATTTTATTGTCTGTTCTACT
>NW_006175995.1:0-315 GCF_000334495.1 Tupaia belangeri chinensis | reverse complement strand
CAGAACTGGCCAGGCCTGAACCAGGACCTCGTGAAGATGGTCTGCACTCGTCGCTAATAGGCTGGGGATCCGGTAATAGGGGGCTGAGCTTAGAGAAGGCAGCAGCCCACCTGGGGGCTCCCAATTGCCTGCTTTAAGTATCTACCCAGGGCCATTGTTAAGGGCCTCTCGTGCTCTGAAATAGTCCATTGGACTCAGTGACGAGAACCAGTGATGCTGGAACTTCAGGCACCTCAGTCAGCAGGGGGGTGTCAAGCTGTTCGGTTCATCTAGAGCAGACCCTGTGAGTGTCTGCAGACCTACAGGTCAGGCTAA
>NW_006175994.1:0-315 GCF_000334495.1 Tupaia belangeri chinensis | reverse complement strand
TATTGCAGGGCGTTGGCTTTCTGCCTGGTGAGTGCCGCGAGGCCCCGGAGGGGTGGCCCTGCGCTAAGTAATGCCTAGGACACAGCCTCCTCCCAGGGAGACTGGCTGGGAAGGCTAGGAAGCCGAGGACTGCAGGAAAGCTGCATTCCAGATGAAAACCAGGAAAGGACCAGCCTGCCCGGATGGGGAGTCCCATCGCTAGCCCATCACCTGCCGCTCATGGCCACAAAGGACGGGCACCCTCCCAAGTCAAGGGGGCAGGCCACGCCTGCTCCGCTCATGGGCTGCAAAAGCAGACCTGGAGGGTCCACGGGG
>NW_006175993.1:0-315 GCF_000334495.1 Tupaia belangeri chinensis | reverse complement strand
CCCCACCTCCACCTTCATGGACTGAAGAAAGGAGAGCAATGATATGTAATGAAAACATAGTGGACTGGCAGTTTCTGCCTTCCTTGGGGCAGAAGTGGGTGAGTCAGTGGAAAGGAGATGCGGTGAGAATGGCTACCTGGAAACAAATGTTGGTGGAATTTCTTAGAGAAGGCATGGAGTGAGGAAACAGTCACTAGACACAAGGAGGTCAAAGTGACAGTTACATAATCTGCAAGGAGGTTCAAGTTCCCAGAGAAGATGATGGGGGGACAGAAGTGAAGTCAAACCCAGATTTTCACTGCTCACAAGAGCCTC
>NW_006175992.1:0-315 GCF_000334495.1 Tupaia belangeri chinensis | reverse complement strand
CCCTGGGAGCGCATTGCAAAGGCAGCGTGGCGATCCCAGTTCAGAGCGGAACCCGCACCGACAGGCCCCGCGGGCGGTCTGCACACACGTGCAGTTTGGGAAGCAGAGCTGGGTACGTGGGTTAAGTCAGAATGAGGTGGATAGACCGAGCTGGGGTCTGCTGCGTTCCCGCTTCCCGGGTGCTGTCTCACGCTGGTCAGAGCGCTCGGTTCTGTGGCGGTAAAGGCCGCTTAAACCTCCCGCGTCGTTTTCCTCCCTGGGAGAGCCTTTGGGAGAAACCAGCACGTAGGTCCCGGACGCAGCACAGACGTCCTG
>NW_006175991.1:0-315 GCF_000334495.1 Tupaia belangeri chinensis | reverse complement strand
TTTTTTTTAATCCAGATTCACCTACTGTTAACATTTTGCCTCATTTGCTTTATCATTTTTGGTCCCCTGTGTTCCCCCCACACACTTTGTTTTTAACCCTGAGCCCCATGAGGGCAGGTCACCATGGCCCCTTACTCCTAAATAGGTCGGTGTGTATGCCCTTAGAAATGGGTGTTCCTTATATAGCCACAGTGCATTTATCAACTTTGATGAATCTAACATGGGTCCAAGGCTTTAATCTACCATGTTTATTTCTGGGATTGGGCTACAACCTTTATCTTTGTGCTGTTGATATCGATGCTTTGAAATAATACA
>NW_006175990.1:0-315 GCF_000334495.1 Tupaia belangeri chinensis | reverse complement strand
GCCAATAAGCTTTCTTTTCATACACCAGCTAAAACCAAGCAATGAAAAGATAAATTTGCTGCAGAGGACAAAAACCACATGGTGATGGTTCTTAATCAACCTAAACTGGTTTGAAACCACCTGATCCTTTGAATTCATCTGGCTATGTCTGCTTGCCGATCTCATGAGATTAAAATGAGAACCAAAGGAAAATATGTCTTTGGAAACATTTTGGAAGCTCCTCCTGCCTCAACTTCCTTCACAACTAGGACTGCAGGCACGCACCACTATGCCTAACTTTTTCAGATGGGCTGGGAATTGAACCCAGGCCTCCCA
>NW_006175989.1:0-315 GCF_000334495.1 Tupaia belangeri chinensis | reverse complement strand
GGGAAGAAGGGACAGAGTCCAGGCTGCAGAGGGCAGGGGCAGCAGCCCGAGGAGGTGGAGGGGATGGCAGGGCCTTCAGGCCCCGAGAAGCTTCTTGACCATGTAGCCGGGAAGGCTGTAGAGGAAGAGGGCCAGCATGAGCAGCCCCAGCAGGGCCAGAACGATCTTGATGATGAGCCATTTGTAGCGGGTGCAGATGAGGTACTTGATGGACTTGAGGGGGTTCAGGAACCACACGAAGGCGGTGTCCGGCCGGCTGCGGGCAGGAGGGGCTGTCAGGCAGTGGGCAGGAGCCGCCCGGATCCCCTTCCCTCC
>NW_006175988.1:0-315 GCF_000334495.1 Tupaia belangeri chinensis | reverse complement strand
CCCCAGTGTACATTTAATTTTTTAATAAGCTGTCAAACTGCTTCCAAAGTGATTGTGCTATATTGCACTTGTATCAACCAGGTGGAGAGTTCTAGTTGCTCCATACCCTTGCAAACATATGATGTTTGTCCTCTTAATTTTCCACTTTTCCATTCAGTGTGCTTTCTTCTTACTTGTTTTTCTTGCTTTATTACCCTTCAGTACAGTGTTGAATAGACGTGTGTACGGGTGATATTGCTGTTTTCCCTATCTCAGGGGAAGGGCAATTAGTCTTTTGTCAGTAAGTGTCATGCTAGCAGTAGGTTTCTTGTAGGG
>NW_006175987.1:0-315 GCF_000334495.1 Tupaia belangeri chinensis | reverse complement strand
CCCACTATAATCCTATCCTGCTCCCCATTTTCCCAGTCAGATCCAGGCATCCCTTCCCCAAAGCTCAGGGAATTGTATAGCTGACTAAGACAGAGGTGTCCATGTGGCTGTTCCTTGAGTCCTAAAACAATGGCAACAGGGCTGTTGTCAGGCACGGCAGCCCTCACTCTGGGAAAGACGATCACGGTGCCTGCCTTCAACCGTGCTTAATGACCACATGCAGAATCTTGTCCATAGGGAGTTCATGTCTCCTATTAGGAAGGACGTGAAAACTGTGAACTTCATGGGCTTAGGAGAACCATGACACAGCTTCCC
>NW_006175986.1:0-315 GCF_000334495.1 Tupaia belangeri chinensis | reverse complement strand
ATGCCAAGCCCTTTTTATACCTTGTCTAAATTAATCTCACAACAGCCTACTAAAGCAAGTACTGTTTTTCACATTTCATAATTCAGGAAATTGTGGCTTAGAGAGGATATATGCAAAATCATATAGCTAGAAGTGAGAAATGCAAAGAATCACACCAACATACATCTACTCTAAAGCCCATGCTCTTTCCACCAAACCATAATAATTTTGTACTTTGGATCTTGTCAATAACATGCTCTACACAATGGAACTTGTGACTATACTGTGTTGTCCTTAATGTCTTGCTCAATATCAGTATCTCCAAAAAAAGTAAAT
>NW_006175985.1:0-315 GCF_000334495.1 Tupaia belangeri chinensis | reverse complement strand
AGACTCCCAGGTCTTCCGGAGACTCGAGCAGGCTCAGCAGGGCCGCCATCTGCTCTTCCTGTTCTGAGGCTCTGGACCTCTCTTCCTCTAGTTGTCGAAGCAGGGACCGCAGCTCCTCCCTCAGCAGCACGTTGAGCCTCTGCTGGGTTCTGTAGTCTTCGGTAAGGCGCGGGAGATCCAGAGACTCTCTCTCTCTCCTGGCACGGCCCAAGGACGACTCAAGGCCTGCATGCTCCTCGTGAGCAGCGCTGAGCCTGTCGGCAAGATGGCATTTCTCCTCCACGCACGCAGCCAGTGTCTCTGCCAGCTGCTTCT
>NW_006175984.1:0-315 GCF_000334495.1 Tupaia belangeri chinensis | reverse complement strand
GATTTCACGATATACTATAGAGCTCCAATAATGGAGACAGCTTGGTTTACTGAAATAATAAGGACAAAGGTCAAGGAAACCAATTATGGAGTTCAGAATAGATCTACATAAATACAGTCAACTTATCTTTGACAAAGGAGTAAAGGCAATTTAGTGAATAACACATGGCCTTTTTACAAATGATGGGGGAAGAACTAGACACTCGCATTTAAAAAAAGGAACATAGTTGTACACTGTGCATATCCCACAAACAGTAACTTGAAATGGATCATAGACATTAATATAAACCTAAAATGATAAAACTTCCAGAAGAAA
>NW_006175983.1:0-315 GCF_000334495.1 Tupaia belangeri chinensis | reverse complement strand
TCCAGTTGCATTATAGTTGTACCATTACTGGCTCCCAAGTAGATTTTAAACATAGAACATGGAGTTTTTATTGTTGCTTGCTTTCGATTAATTATTATTACAGTCAGGATACCCATATGACTTCTAAAATGAACTTGTAAAAAACAAAAACAAATGAACATCATATGTACTCTAGAAAATTTCTTCTGAAAGTGACAATTGCCTGCTAGCTCAACAAATGCATAAATCCTATTCCTAATTGTCTTACCACTCTGTGTTTTGTTTTTCTAGCACCTAATTTTTTGCTTTCTGCTCTTTTCTTTTTTTCTTTTTCTT
>NW_006175982.1:0-315 GCF_000334495.1 Tupaia belangeri chinensis | reverse complement strand
AGGAGGAAACCGCCTCCGCCGAGACAGGCCAGTGACCACGGCCGGGCTCTGAGCCGAGAGCCCCGGCATGTGCGGTCAGCAGCCGCGGATCGAGCCGCAGGACCGGCAGCATCGGCCAACTGGAAGGTGCGTTCACGGAAGTTCCAGCTCCACGAGCAGAGAAGCGAATGCTGAGTACAGCGAGAGCTTCACAGATCTGTGGCTGCATCAAAGGGGCCGTCGGACGACTGGTGGTGCGGCAGCTAAGGCACCGGGCTCCCACATGGCCGACTGCGGTTCGAGCGCCAGACCCAGCAGCTTGAAAATCACACCCGG
>NW_006175981.1:0-315 GCF_000334495.1 Tupaia belangeri chinensis | reverse complement strand
CACCTGCTGGCCCCATAACTTAGAATTTTAAATACTTGAATATAAAATAGCTTCAGCAGACATACATACACTTATATATGTATATATTGTTCGCAATTGGGGCAGTCTGATTCTTACCACAAAGAGATTGAGTACAGGATGTGGTTGGTATAGATCTTGATCATATGCGGAGATGCTGGTGTTGGTAAGACAGTTTGATAAAATATGTGAGCCCCTGCCATTATAGAATCTGCAAACTAGTAAGGCAGACATAGAAACATGTTATCAGAAGGAACAACAATAAGTGTTTTAGAAGTAAATGGACCATTCTTGATA
>NW_006175980.1:0-315 GCF_000334495.1 Tupaia belangeri chinensis | reverse complement strand
ATGTGGGAGACCAGTGCCTTAATCACCACACCATCTGCCGACCCTGAACAGAGACTTTTAAAATGAATGATGGTATAGTCATTCAATGGAATACAGTTCAGCCATTAAAATTATATTTATGATATACTGTTATCCAAAACAGGGAGTACACAAAAGACAGTATGCAGTGCGATCTTATTTCCATCTCTGTAAACTATATTTGTATGTATCCATGTCTCCATACAGAACCTGGCTGTCCAAGACTGGACTAGTGTGGATATTTCAATGTAAATGCATTTGAATTCATCAGCATTAAAAAATAGCTCTTCAGTTGCA
>NW_006175979.1:0-315 GCF_000334495.1 Tupaia belangeri chinensis | reverse complement strand
GGCCCTGGGGGGCCCTGCTCTCAGACGTCTGACTGGGTGCCACCTTGTCACTGGGAGGAAAACCCTGAGCCTGCTTCAGGGTACAGCTCCCTGCAAGTTCTCTCCTCTCTGGTTTCTGTTCCCTGGCGTGGACATGTGTCCTCAGCGCTGAAGACTAAGATCAAGAGCCTGGGGTGGGGCGGCCATGCAGCAGGAAAGCCCGAGGCTCGGAGAGGCTGACCCACATGGAAGGTTCCAGTGTCACGTCTGGAGACTTCCCTGAGTACGCCAGGCCCACGTGCACCATGATCAGGCTGGCGGGGGCTGGGGGGGGGG
>NW_006175978.1:0-315 GCF_000334495.1 Tupaia belangeri chinensis | reverse complement strand
CCAGGGCCTGACCACTCCTTTGGAAAACAGAAGGCATTTGGGAATAGGTTAAGACATCTCAAGCATAATGTGTTTCTAACTGCTCATTCATTATTGCTCATTCATTATCTGTCAGTTGCACATACAGGAATTAATGCACTTATTTGGAAAGAAGGGGGACAGATTTTATAGTCAAGTGTTTACTTGTGGCATTCGGCATATATCACGTTCGGCTACATAAGCTATCATAACATATTTGTCCATCGCCTGGTGTGGGTTGGGGGCCTGGGAGAAAGGGGCTGGGTGTGTTCTCTCTTAGCTAACATATTGCTAACA
>NW_006175977.1:0-315 GCF_000334495.1 Tupaia belangeri chinensis | reverse complement strand
CATTTTATAATATTAGGTAGAACCCATTTCTGTCCTCACCAAAAGCATTACATGAAGGGATTGGGCAATAGCATATATATCATTGCAGATAAACTTGCTGGGATCAGAAATAGTCATTTTGTCAACGTTTATTGCCTTTGGATACATTCCTAGGAAATATACATATATTTGATCATTTTTTAATCTTTGTTTTGTCATTAATCTTTTCTTGGATATTTTACAAAATTTAATTCTACAAGAAAATATTTTTCTTATATAGTTAAATACTTTACGTCCATAATGGCAGAATTCTCTAAATAAATATAGTGATTACAT
>NW_006175976.1:0-315 GCF_000334495.1 Tupaia belangeri chinensis | reverse complement strand
TGACACCTTCCCAGCATGGCCTCAGCATCACAGAGCACTGCATTACCATCATGCCACCTTGACTGGTCTCCATTTTTTAATCTATAAAATGGATATAATAAAAGTCCCTACTTCGAACTCTTGCCAAAGTAAGTAAATTAGATAATCTCATGACTGCTTAGCTCACTGCTGGTCACACAATAAGCGCTGTGTACTTTTAGCTATTGTCGTCACCATGGCTAATCCCTAGACCCTGGATTTTGGAAGTAAAGAATCTTCTCTGGGGTTTTGTTCCTTGCCAAATGCATTCTCATTTCTCTCTCTCTCTCTCTCTCT
>NW_006175975.1:0-315 GCF_000334495.1 Tupaia belangeri chinensis | reverse complement strand
CAGCACAAGACCTGGCTCTTGCTTGGCACTGAATTGATGTCTGTGCAGTAAAGGGCCTGCGAGTGTGAAGAATGGGGCCTGGAGTCCTGGGTATTCAAGACCTGGTGAGCCTTGAGGCCAGAGAAGGAGCCCTCAGGCTGGTGGGACTGGATTTGAAGGATAGAACCCAGGCACCCCTGTGGCCTGGGGCAGGTCACTCCACCCCTTGAGGCTTCAGTTTCCTCATCAGTAAGTCAGAGATCACACTTCAGCCGCTTCAGAAGGCTGTGCCAAGGAGCAGCTGTCTTCGTCATTTGTCCGTGAGAGAACCTGTAA
>NW_006175974.1:0-315 GCF_000334495.1 Tupaia belangeri chinensis | reverse complement strand
GTGTCCTCACCTGGCAGAGGGGCAAGGCAGCCGTGGGGATCTCTTTTATTAGAGTCCTGATCCCAGTCATGAGAGCTCCATCTCCATGACCTAATCACCTCCCAAAGCCTCGCTTCCTAACACCATTTCACTGGGAATTAGGTTTCAAAATATCAATATGAAGGTGTCAGGAAGAACTTATGTAAGATTTGACCTTGGTTGAAGGAATTTGAGGAGAAGCAAGGAAGTAAGTATTTACTCTAGATTTGGAACTTTCAAGATGCAGGAGTGATTCTTAACTGAGTGTCCCAAAAAAATCTGACCTATAATGACTGC
>NW_006175973.1:0-315 GCF_000334495.1 Tupaia belangeri chinensis | reverse complement strand
ATTGAGTCTTCAATCTATGTTTTCTAGATATTGGGAATGCTCTCTTTTTCATGAAGTCTAAGATTCTTACATGAACTAACTTAACTAAATAGAATACAGACTTCCTTCAAACAAAGAAAATGCTGTTTACGTGTGTGAGGAAGATATTTTGTTTTCTGGCATCCAAAAAGCAAATAATTGTAGTGGGTGGAACTCATAAGGACAGGATTTCATACAGATTTTTAAAAGTGGTTTTTATTTACTCTTTTAAAAAGTAATCCCTTTGTTGCTTTTATCAAGAAGATATATGTTTTTTTAAAGAATTATTTTTATTTA
>NW_006175972.1:0-315 GCF_000334495.1 Tupaia belangeri chinensis | reverse complement strand
CATATATGCTATACCAAATGAAAATAAAATTGTCATTAATTTTTTTGTTACTTAAGTGCTTTACATGTGCTTATTATAGAAAAGTTGGCAATTACAGGGTTATAGAAGGAAAAACAGACTTTCCAGCAAATGCATCCAATCTAATTGATCTTTTATTTCAGTGTTTATTGTGTGGCTACTATTTTTTCCAGAGTGGGGTCATAGGACTTGTTTGATTTTATATTTTACTTTTTTCACTTAATAATCTAAACATTTTTCCATACTATCTTTTTAACTTGTATCTTAATTTTTTTTTTTTTATTTTGGAGAGGTTTT
>NW_006175971.1:0-315 GCF_000334495.1 Tupaia belangeri chinensis | reverse complement strand
TTTAATATAAGCATTAAGATAAGACAGTAAGTATGGCTACCCTTTAGTTTTCTGTTTTCCATGAAGTTAAAAACTGAAATAAGAATGAAATATACTAAAAAATATTCTAAATTTAGATTAGTCAGTATTTCTTTAAAAGAAAAGAAAGACTATAATCATAATCATTGGAGCCAGATTTCTGTTACCACAGACTATATACAAGTAAGAGTCAGCTCTATGATTTGTTGAGAAACAAACAAAAAAGTTATTGTAGTTAAATACTGAAATTTCTAGTTACTAGAGTTAGGTCATGGTGTTATCGTGTCTTTGCTTTAT
>NW_006175970.1:0-315 GCF_000334495.1 Tupaia belangeri chinensis | reverse complement strand
CCATTACGCCATCTGCTGGTCCCAGTTTTCAGAAATCTTGACCCTGAGAGTTTTTTTCAGGGCAGCTCTAAAAGCTTCCAGGCCATCTACAGCATGACTTAAGGTGGGACTTTGAAACCCTGAGGTTGGATCTCCAGTTTTGTTCAGTGCGGTTACAGACAACCAAATAATGCCATTATTTCCCTTAGTGTAACTAAAATAGCCTGACAACAAATACATGGTCTCTCACAAGCTTGCTTTGCATAGGTATTTGATTACGAGTATCCGGTGCTTCATCATGCTGCGGACTACCAAGGTCTCTTTACCACTGAAATG
>NW_006175969.1:0-315 GCF_000334495.1 Tupaia belangeri chinensis | reverse complement strand
TCTTGCTGTGTTCTCACATGGTGGAGAGAGACCACTGTATTTTTACTTGACACAACTCTTTAAAAATTATTTTCTCTTTCATGGCTCCCACCTCTGGAACCTCTCTGTTCCCACCACCTCACATTAGTTTCTTCCCCATCACCTCCCAGGCAATCCACGTGACCCATCTGTGTAATCTTATGCCAACATAGATACATACAGGATTTGTTTGATCATTATTAAAGTCACCTTTTACACTTTTTTCTGCATCTTGTTTTTCTCACAGAATAGGATTTACAGAAAATTTTAAGTAAATCAATGTACCCCTAATTCATT
>NW_006175968.1:0-315 GCF_000334495.1 Tupaia belangeri chinensis | reverse complement strand
AAATGGAGGAGAAGGGATTGTGGGATTGCCACACCCCATTTGGGGTTGCTTCCCTGCTCTCCCGCCACCTCAATCTCTCTCTGGTGTACACATGCATCATCTCGCAATTAAAAACTTTGCATATCATAAATCATCATTAATAAACCTTATTTCTTTTAGCAGAATCCTTCAAAGAATAAAGTTCACCTAAAAATAATTTGAGATCTTACCACTTCTCTGTATCAGTTATATTGGACTTGATAGAGTGTTGTCAAAAGGCTTGTGTACTTATCAGTTGTGCAAAAATTTTCATCAAAAAATGAATACATGATTGAA
>NW_006175967.1:0-314 GCF_000334495.1 Tupaia belangeri chinensis | reverse complement strand
AAAAAAAAAAAAGACTAACAAGATGTCCTGTCTCTCTATCTGTCCGTCTGTCCAGGTGCAAGTTCTTCAGTCTGACGGAGACGCCGGAGGATTACACCATCATTGTTGATGAGGAGGGGTTCCTAGGTATGTGCTTCTGTGACTGCAGCACAGTGTCCCGAGCTCTGGCTGCCCGCCTCCGCATTTCCGCCCTACCTGCTGGTCCGCTCAGAAGTCAGCCGAGGCTGTTTCCCCCCTCCCTATATCCTGGAGGGTCCCCTCCTTTCTGCTGTCAAGACCTCCCTAAAGAAAGGCTCCAGAGCTAACAGGTCAGT
>NW_006175966.1:0-314 GCF_000334495.1 Tupaia belangeri chinensis | reverse complement strand
AGTGAGTACATGTGTCCTATGCCAAAAACCTTTTAAAAACTGGGGTTCCAAGATACAGTTGTTCATAACTACATGTTTACAAACTGAGACTTGTCTGTATACAGTTTATTTCAGACACTGGATTATAGTATTAGGAACAAAAATTGAGAATTTTTTAAATTACAAGACTAAAGTAATAGAATTTGCGGTTCCTCTATATTCATGTGGTAGAATGAATATAAGTTCTATATTTGCACCTAGTCACAGTCTTCCAGTAATTCCTACAATGTCTTACAGTTTTTCTAATGCTCACATGCATTGAGGCAAGCATTATA
>NW_006175965.1:0-314 GCF_000334495.1 Tupaia belangeri chinensis | reverse complement strand
GGGGGTGGGAGCTGACCGGGTGTACTCGCTAATTTCCACGATGTGGATCCTTCTAGCATGGCCAGTTCGGGGGTTCTGTGTGTGAATCACCAAATGCAGAGTTGGAAAGCACTGCTCAAGTAGAACACCATCAAATATACAAATAGAAATACATAACTCCCCATTGGCTTGCAAAGTTTCTGGAAATATTACCATCAGTAAGCAGAGACAGGCTGACTCTGGACACTATTATAAATAATCTCACTGAACATTTGGCAAGAGCGTTATTTTTATTAAAGCCATTGAAAATACACCTGTCCCCATCTCTATGACAA
>NW_006175964.1:0-314 GCF_000334495.1 Tupaia belangeri chinensis | reverse complement strand
AGACACTACAAATATCTCTGGGTAACAAATATAGTGAGTAAATGTATAAAAGTTATATGGATACAGGTAAAATTTTTAGTAAACACTGAGATTTGCCTAGTTGGATGGTAAGTGTATATTTAACTTCTGAAAAAATGTCAAAATACTTTTCAAATTTTATGTACTTGCTTTCACATTAGTAATTTCCCAGTTTTTCCCACAACACTTATATTTCATGTGACATCTATCTTTTTATTTGCCCATTTTTAAAAATCCTTATCAATTTTTGCTTTTATTTTTGGTTTCTGAATAATCACACCACAAATACATTGATC
>NW_006175963.1:0-314 GCF_000334495.1 Tupaia belangeri chinensis | reverse complement strand
GCTGGCCATGTGGGATCCAGCTGCTTTAACCCCTAGACCATGGGCCGGCTCAATATAGTTCATTCATTTGAAAAACATTTACCAAGTACCCGCTCCCATGTGCCAGGCACTGTTCTAGGTGCGGGGAAAAGAGCAAGGAACACAGCAAACCAGACTCCTGGCCTCAGCAGGGAGCCAGATCCCAGAACAGAGAGCCAACAGAGAAATGTTGGTGTGACCCCAGGTAGTGAGAGAGCCCCGGAGAGAAAACAGCAGAGAAGGGGGTGGGCTTCTAGCTGGTACAGGGCAGTCATGAAGGCCTCCTACGCAGGTGA
>NW_006175962.1:0-314 GCF_000334495.1 Tupaia belangeri chinensis | reverse complement strand
CAGTGAATCTGTTGAACTGTCTTAGGTTTGAATTTGCATGTCACTAATGTCTGAGGATGATGTCTTTTCATGTGGTTATTTCCATTTGCATCTCCTCTTGGAGAAGTGTTCATTTAGATCCTCTGTCCATTTTTCTACAGGGATTATTTGCTTTCTTAAGGTTGAGGTTAGAGAGTTCTTATCTAGAGGTAAGCCACTTGTTAAATAAGTGTTTTGCTGATATTTTTTCCCTAGTTTGTGCATTGTACTCTTGTTATTTCAAAGGATGTTGAAGTTTTGATGAGCAAAAAGTTACGATAGAGTCTAATGTACCT